>NC_092701.1:29670255-29973005 GCF_964275005.1 Diadema setosum | reverse complement strand
AATAAAAATGACAGTTTTAGTTTGAAGACAAGACTGAATGAGATCATGATGTCAAAGTGTATATTATCAACACCTGGGAACTGTGAGAGAACTGAAAGAGGTATCTCACATTGCTCCTTCGTTGATGTTTAGTGAATAGTGTGTACGGTATTGCATTAGGACAGTTTCGTTTATGCCTTCACCAGTTTTTGTTGTTTTAATTCAAGAAGAAAATCAAGTTTGCTCGATAATATCAAGGCGGTACTTCTAAATTATATCATATCAAAGTGATGGAGGTTATGATCCATTTCAAACTCGCCTCAGGACTCCTCCCCCCCCCCCCCACCCCCAACTCCTTGCTGGAAAAAAAATCTACAATGTAAGCAATACAGGGTTTTTAGTTGTGTCATTAATGTCGATGTGTTTTTGTCTGCAACCATGTATCTCTGCACTTACTGTAGAGGATTTTTCTGTATTTTGTTAATATAGTTTTAGGGGAATGCATATTAGAAGCTTTGCTTTCTAGCTTCCCCTCCATTTTCAACATTATTTGATAAATACCATGCATCTAGGCTTCTTAATATATTGTGTTAGTATTAAATTTTTATATTCAACCTGCATGTAGAATACGATGGTACATTGATTTCTTGCGAGACGTTTAGTGAACTTATATTCGTTGTTTAGACAAAATGAAATATATAAGAAATTGTGTTAAACATCGTAAGGTTTATGAATATCAAATGCTCAAATATATACATGTAGGCCCTGTATATTGTAAGTGACACCCAACATATTTGTATTACACATGCAACACTTTGACAGCGTAGGTACGGGACTGGAAATACAGTAAATTTGTTCTTTATTTCCATGCATATGTTTTGCCATTACATAATCATAGGAATGGCGGCCATTTTGAATAAAAAATGAGCTTTAAATACTAAATGAACCTATATGAAATGAAAATTCTCTTGCAAATACAGATGGAGTAACTCTAGGAACAGAAATGTACAAAGTTTGGTGGAATAATTGGTCATACAATGCACATTACTGTGTTCATCACGGCCGAATTAGCATATCTGGCGGCCATTTGGGATTTTTGCATTTTGCCGAAAATGCTCAAGGTTACGCGAGTGGCATCAATCAAGGGAGACTCTGAGATCTGTACAGTGCTGCCTCATTCTGAAAGCAATGTTATAACAACTTCACATTGCTTGTCTTTAATCTTCAGCACTTGCAGATTCAGGATTGCTCTAGGTAACCAGATCAGCTGTGTTAGGTCTCTGAATGATGGCCTACTTAATGGTGGCTGTAAACTAACTCCACCTCTTTTTAACGTATACATGGTGACATAACATTCACTTCATGTAGGAAGTTTGCAGATGATCTTGCCTTTACGTCTCATAGAAAGTCTTTGGATGACATCAGCCGAGTGCTGACCCATCTCAAGACAATAGAGGAGTACTTCACCTTCTGGAGACTTTGCCCCAACCTTTATAAGATTATCATCAGACCAATGCCTTCCAACTTAGTAACCATCTTGCCAACGCTATGTTCAAGGTAGCCCTAGCTCTGTGGCAAGCTTTCCAAGCATAGGCTAAGGAAGTCTACCCTCCTTCACTGGCACTCGATCACTCTCCCTCACGCTGGAAGGAAAGGATGGCAAGTATCACCAGTGCCGTCAACGCATACCCTGACCTTCCAAACACGACAGCATGGGGGCATTTTATGAAGCGTTTTGTCTGACAAATTTGTCTGACAAATTTGCTCTCAACCAATCAGATGCAAGGATTTTAGTAGCTTATAGCAGTTTGTCAAAAAGAAAAGATTTGACAAAACGCTTCATGAAATGCCCCCTTGAACAACCTAAATTTGGGGCTGATGTCACCTGCTGCCAAACATCCAATTAAAGGGTTCTTTAAAGACAATAAAAATGACAGTTTTAGTTTGAAGACAAGACTGAATGAGATCATGATGTCAAAGTGTATATTATCAACACCTGGGAACTGTGAGAGAACTGAAAGAGGTATCTCACATTGCTCCTTCGTTGATGTTTAGTGAATAGTGTGTACGGTATTGCATTAGGACAGTTTCGTTTATGCCTTCACCAGTTTTTGTTGTTTTAATTCAAGAAGAAAATCAAGTTTGCTCGATAATATCAAGGCGGTACTTCTAAATTATATCATATCAAAGTGATGGAGGTTATGATCCATTTCAAACTCGCCTCAGGACTCCTCCCCCCCCCCCCCCCCACCCCCAACTCCTTGCTGGAAAAAAAATCTACAATGTAAGCAATACAGGGTTTTTAGTTGTGTCATTAATGTCGATGTGTTTTTGTCTGCAACCATGTATCTCTGCACTTACTGTAGAGGATTTTTCTGTATTTTGTTAATATAGTTTTAGGGGAATGCATATTAGAAGCTTTGCTTTCTAGCTTCCCCTCCATTTTCAACATTATTTGATAAATACCATGCATCTAGGCTTCTTAATATATTGTGTTAGTATTAAATTTTTATATTCAACCTGCATGTAGAATACGATGGTACATTGATTTCTTGCGAGACGTTTAGTGAACTTATATTCGTTGTTTAGACAAAATGAAATATATAAGAAATTGTGTTAAACATCGTAAGGTTTATGAATATCAAATGCTCAAATATATACATGTAGGCCCTGTATATTGTAAGTGACACCCAACATATTTGTATTACACATGCAACACTTTGACAGCGTAGGTACGGGACTGGAAATACAGTAAATTTGTTCTTTATTTCCATGCATATGTTTTGCCATTACATAATCATAGGAATGGCGGCCATTTTGAATAAAAAATGAGCTTTAAATACTAAATGAACCTATATGAAATGAAAATTCTCTTGCAAATACAGATGGAGTAACTCTAGGAACAGAAATGTACAAAGTTTGGTGGAATAATTGGTCATACAATGCACATTACTGTGTTCATCACGGCCGAATTAGCATATCTGGCGGCCATTTGGGATTTTTGCATTTTGCCGAAAATGCTCAAGGTTACGCGAGTGGCATCAATCGGATTTGGAATCAGCACCCTCGAATTGACAAGAAACCATCAAAAAACATTGTATATATCAAAAAACAAGGTTGGGTGCCTTCTAGCCTGGACTAGATACCCCCTCCCACAGTAGAGACTTTTTGTAAAAGCAGAGTACAAAGGTCGCGTTTATAGAGCATTTAAAGGTGTGGGAGGGGGGATACCCCCCTCCGACGGTAGGGACTTTTTGTAAAAAGAGAGTACAAAATTCGCGTTTATAGAGCATTTAAAAGCAAATTTCTAGGAAATTAAACATAAAAAAAAATAGTTTCAAGGACTACGATTATAACATAAGGGGGTACATTATGTGACGGTGTGAGATCCTCGGCGAGGGAGCGAAGCGGCCGAGCATGGGGAAGAGTGTGGGAGGGGAATATCCCCCTCTCACGGTAGGGACTTATTGTAAAAAGAGAGTACAAAAGTCGCGTTTATAGAGCATTTAAAAGCAAATTTCCAGTGAATTACACATGACTGAAAAAAAAAAATAGTTTGAAGGACTACGATTATGACATACAGGGGTACATCATGTGACGGTGTGAGATCCTTGGCGTGGGAGCGAAGCGACCGAGCGGATGAGGGTGTGGGAGGGGATATATTACGATAGGGACATTTTGTAAGAACAGAGTATAAAAGTCGCGTTTACAGAAAATCTGAATTCAAATTTCTTGGGAATTACAGTAAAAAAAAAAGATCACTGCGAAGGACTATGATCATAACTTATGAAAACTGTTCAGTTTATTATAAGTACGGGCAGAGCGAGCGAACCACTTTCTCTTTGCCATTCGTCTGAAATGTATTCATTAAAAGCGTAAGCGTAATCGCATTGTTCGAGCAATGAAAATTATTCTTATATTGCTAAAAAGCATAGAAGAAAGGGAAAATGTAAGGTTTACTAAAGGTATATGTTTCAGGGGGCACACTCGAGGACGCGAGTCTACCATCTATACACTAAATTTCCTCATAAGTAAATATTAGTGTATAGATCATGTATATCAATAGCGTATAATGATTTTCAGTTATGAAATTGACAACTTTTAGACAAGAAAAGTGCCTTTATTGTTCCATTTTGGTCTTTAAATAATTGATTAATTATTATTATTATATTAATTATTTGTTACAGGGGGCACTGGGGGCGCTTGCAGTTGATTGCTGCAGCTTTTAGCATGTCTAAAAGTTTTGCTTGTTTTGCTTCAATAGACGGTGATAACAGTGGTCGGCCTAAGAGGAAAATACCATACTGGGCCATTCTGATTCCAGTCCTCCTTCTCCTCATCATCATCTTCTCAGTATCCACCTACAAGAGAGACGCTCTCATGCGGAGACTTCGCCGGTAAGGCACTCTTCCTTCCCATTGTGGTCTTTATCCATGCTTAAAACCTACGGATTTATTCCAGTTCCATTCAAAGGCATTCTGAACCGCTTCCTTTCATGGATTAACATATATATGATACTGTATACATTGTGACAGAGCGAGTACGCACCACAAATTGATGATATTGAATATCAGTCATTTGAAAGGATGACATTTCATTTTACAGCATATAGTTAGTGCATCAATACTGCAGCCGCCATATTGGCTCTATGGTATGAAAGGTGATCATTCAGCAGAAAACTGTTTTCTCCTTTGCAAACCATAACATTAAGGGATACAAAGAAATTGTTGAGTTCGCAAACCATAATATAAAGAAATACAAAGAAGATGTTGAGTCTTTGGAAATTTGTGGAAAGTTTCGGCTGTTTCCCCAGTACAAACTGTTACAATCAAATATATAAGAAATGTCGAGTCTGGGGAAACTTATGGAAAGTTTTGGGAAGGGTGCTAGCCCCAGAGAGGAGGGAGAAGCACCACACATATATACATGGGATTTTCCATCATGACCAGCCAGGTGGTAGTGGACAGTCGCTAAGACAAAGTAGAGTGTAGTCTAGTGGTCAGCCTGATGGTCACTTTTGAACAGGCATGATCATGGCCTAAAGCCATGTAACCGACAACTGATTGGAGGATGGTTTGCATAAATTATTAAGGGGTGGAGCATGTAAATGCTATTATATTCATTATGTTGTTGCTAGGTGTTGCTAGGTGGTGCTAGACGAAATTTTCCATAGCACCATGTGCTGCACCCTCAGAATCATTATAAATAGAATGATTTTGTTCTTTGAAGTTAGTTGATTCGAGCATTCATGTATTCATCGGTCACTCATTGAGTGGGAGATACCCACTCTCTTATACCGCACAGGAAGACTTGTGAACTTCATCTACAAGACAATAAACGACCATCTTTGTACATATTGTACATCACTGTCTGCTTCGAAGTTCTTCAAAGTGTCATCGTGTGGTTGTTGAGCGTGAAAGGTACGCCAGTGTGCTGAGAATGCGGCATTGCTGAAAACCATCCAGTTACATTTGGTGGCAGCGGTGGGATGAACTCCCAGTACCTGAGCAACAATTAATACCATCAGCTGAGACTCTATTTCTGCGCTGTGTGAACCAGAAATATTGCCTGACCCGGGAGAA
Organism: Diadema setosum; assembly: GCF_964275005.1. Taxonomy (NCBI): domain Eukaryota; kingdom Metazoa; phylum Echinodermata; class Echinoidea; order Diadematoida; family Diadematidae; genus Diadema; species Diadema setosum. The sequence goes on along the minus strand of NC_092701.1, from coordinate 29,967,444 downwards.
GCTGAGTAGCAACCGTGCTGTTGGTGACAAAGTTGCTTTTAAACACTGTCTTGGGACTCGAAAACTTTGTGTGCGAGTTCCAACATCGAAAAAGACTGGAAAAGCAGAGCCCAAAACTTGTATCAGTCGTCTGCAACGCAGTTGGGGTGTCGTCAACACCGACGAAGGGCAACAAGGTCCAGCCTGTGGCTTTGCAGACAGACGGGAGATCGAGGGGCTGACTGAGACGACATCGTGCACCGGAGTGAGCAGTCGTCAGGACAGAGTCTGGAACAAGACTACAGCAGGGGACAGCTGGCTGACCCAGAGTGACGGCAGCAACGGTGACCACAAGGAGCCAAGGCCAGTTTACTGATAAGGGGGAGCGAAAGGCTTATCAGAGGGGTAAGTGAGTTTCTCTAATTAGTCAACTTTAAGGCAAGGCAGAGAGAGTGGACACACTATTGTGATACATTGTCTCCATATTGTATGTATAGTGAAAAGGTTGCATGTTAATCAGTTAGGAACATGGAGGAAGAGGGTAACCTAAGTCAGTTAAGGATGCAAGAGTTGAGACAAAAGTGTGAAGAGTTGGGGCTGTCACATGAAGGGTTGAATAGGAACCAGTTGATCAAAAACATAGAAGAGGCAAAGGAAGAGCAGGCTTCGCCTCTGCCAAGTGCACCAGTCATGAGCACAGATAAGAATACGACCCAAAACACTGCTGCGCGCACTGAGTCTGATACAATGGAAGAAGCACGCATGCAATTTGAACTTGAAAAGATGCGGATGCAGGTGCGCCTTGCTGAATTAGAAAATGCCAAATTGGAAATTGAGCGCAAGGGGACCAATGCAGGGTCTTTTGGTTTAGATGGGGGCATCAGAAGGATGCCGATGTACAAAGAGGGAGAAGATGTTGATGTGTTTCTCCGTGCTTTTGAGAAGATGGCGCAATTAAATGAGTGGCCAAGGGAGGTATGGGCACTACAGCTCGCTCCCTTACTGACAGGTAGAGCTAGGGAGGCATACTCAAGACTGTCACTTGAAAGTAGTAGAGTGTACGATGAAGTCAAATTAGCCATCTTGCGTAGGTATGACCTCACACCCGAGGCATATAGGGTCAAGTTCAGGGAACTGAAGGTGGATAGGGACGAGACCTATACTGAGTTTTCCGTAAAGCTGACGGACCTTCTCGGGCGGTGGCTCCAGGGGGCGGGGGCTTTAAACGATCTAGACAGACTAAAGGAGGAGATCCTAAAAGAGCAAATGCTAAAACAAGTGTCTTTTGACCTAAGGGTGTGGCTCCGAGACCACGAGCCAGATACACTGGGTGACATGGCAAGGCTTGCCGACCAGTATGTCATCAGCAGAAAAGGGGCAGGTAAACCACAGGGACACTGGGGAAAAGCAGGCCCTAATCACTCCCCTAAACCAGGTTGGAATTCGGGATCAGGAGGGGGAAAAGGAGAGAGTAAGCCAAACCCTCAACAGAATAAGAAGCAAAATGAGGATAGGGGTAACTACAGAGCAAAGGTGAGGTGTTACACCTGTGATAAGTTTGGTCATATCGCAGTAAATTGTCCAAATGCCCACAAATCTGAGGTCCAGGCAGAGAAGACGGGGAATGACAAATCCAAGGAACACGGTCCCACCTATTTCTGTAGACCTGAGCCCCACCCCAAACTAAAACCATACATTAGTGACGCCAGACTGGGGGACAGACATGTACGTTTGCTGCGTGATTCGGGGTGCACTCATTCTCTAGCGAGAAGTGATGTTGTAGATCCTACATTCATTATCCCAGGTGAGACAGTGAAAATGAGAGGTCTCTTTAGTAAGAAAGAGGTACCGATTGCACGTGTGCATCTCATTAGTGAGCCATACGGGATCAAGAAATGGATCCGTGTTGGACTGGTAGATGAGATTGAAGTTGATGTTTTGCTTGGGAATGAGGTGCTAGATGAGAATGACCCTGACTTAGACATCCCCGACTATGTGAGTAGAAAAGAGGCAGGCTTAGTGGTAACAAGAAATCAGGCCCGTGAAAAGGAGTTAAAAGAAGAGCAAACTAGAGCAGAAGTGATCAGATCCAAAGTTCAGGTGAGGGACTTGTTCGGGGAGAATGAGCAAGGAGAGGCTGCAGATAGTGGCAATGATGATGATGAGAGAGAGGAGGGTGCACATGAGGTGAATGATGTGAATGATGTGCACGATGATGATACAACTGTGGGGACAGGTGAGTCTGATACCACTAGTGACAAGGCAGCAAACGGAGAACAGCCACAAGGAGAGAAAATACTCCCCACTCACTTAGACATTGGTAGAAAGGAATTGATTCAAGCCCAACAAGATGACCCCTCATTGAAATCAGTATGGGAGAAGGTGGAAAAGAAAGAGGGAAATGAGGGAAGATGTCATTTCTATGTCGAGAATGGGGTACTCATGCGAGAGTGGTCAGGAAACTCTAAATCAGAAAGTAGTGAGGTGTACACGCAAATAGTAGTACCAAAGGGGTATAGAACAAGACTACTGGAGGTTGCCCATGACAACCTAACAGCTGGTCACCTCGGGGTAGGCAAAACACAGCAAAGATTGATGCAGAATTTTTATTGGCCTGGTATTTTCAGAGATGTGGCAGAATTTTGCAAGACTTGTGGTCCGTGCCAAAAGTGTGCAAGCCAGACAAGAGGGATTAGTAGGGCAAAACTAGTCTCGGTGCCAGTCATTGGCAGCCCCTTCAGAAAGATAGCAATTGACATAGTAGGGCCACTGCCTCGTAGTAAGAAGGGAAACAGGTACATTCTTGTTGTGTGTGATTACGCAACCCGGTATCCAGAGGCAGTACCCCTCCCCTCCATTGAGGCGGAGAGAGTGGCAGACGAGCTGATAAGGATCTTTAGTAGAGTAGGGATCCCCCATGAACTCTTGTCAGACCAGGGGTCAAATTTTATGTCCCTACTCATGAAGCAGCTGTGCAGTAGTCTAGGCATTAAACAGATAAGGACCAGCCCCTACCATCCCCAGGCTAATGGCCTAGTTGAAAGATTTAATGCCACCCTGAAAGACATGCTCAAACCCTACACACTGGAGGGAAATGTGACCTGGGATGACCTCATCCCATATGTATTGTTTGCCTATCGGGAGGTTCCCCAAGAATCTACAGGGTTTTCCCCTTTTGAGCTCCTGTATGGACACAGAGTAAGAGGGCCCCTAGATGTGATCAGAGAGGCATGGTTGGGAGAGACAGTGCCAGAGGAAGGGTTAGTATCATATGTGCTAAGTTGTAGGGATAGATTAGCCAACATCACAACAGCTGCCCAAAAGAACCTCGCCCAAGCCCAGAAGAGGCAGAAAGCCTGGTACGACAGGAAAGCCAGGACAAAAGACCTACAAGTAGGCGACAAGGTGTTAGTCCTCCTCCCATCAAGCAGCAACAAGCTGCTAGCCAAATGGCAAGGACCCTATCCTGTGATACAGAAATTGAGTGATGTGAATTACGTAGTTGAGATGGGGGACAAGAGGAAGAAGCATAGAGTATTTCACACAAACATGCTGCGAGTTTGGAGAGAGCGAGAGGAATGCGTGATGTACACGGATGTGGATGATGGAAATGATGACGAGTACCTAGACCAGTTTATAGAGCCACTGACACAAAGAGGGACCTCTAGTGAAGTGGAACTCCCTGACTACCTGACAACACAACAAACCCAACAATTAGGTGACGTCATTCATGACTTTACGGACATCCTAAGTGACAATCCCGGGCGGACTGACAGGATTGAACACGACTTAGTGACTTCCAATGACCACCCCATTAGGCAAAAGGCCTATCGACTACCTCATGCTGTGAGAGAGACAGTAAAAAGGGAGCTAGATGAAATGCTTGAGGCAGGGGTAATTTCCCATTCAGATTCCCCATATGCTAGTCCCTTAGTAATAGTAAAAAAGAAGGATGGGTCACTAAGACTTTGCGTCGATTACCGAAAGCTTAATCAGGTGACAGAGTTTGACGCCTACCCTATGCCCAACATTGAGGCTATCATTGATGAGTTGGGGAAAGCCAAATTCATGACAACAATAGATCTAACAAAGGGATATTGGCAAGTCCCTCTCACAAAAGAAGCAAGGAAGAAATCTGCTTTCATAACCCCATTTGGCCTTTTTGAGTTTAATGTCATGCCCTTTGGTATGCAAGGCGCGCCAGCAACTTTTCAGAGGTTGGTGGACCAGGTGCTGCGCGGCGTGAATGAATTTGCGACAGCATACATAGATGATATCATCATCTACAGCGAGTCATGGGATGAACATCTTGCTCATGTGCGGGAGGTGCTTGGTAGACTGCGAGCGGCTGGCTTGACAGCAAAACCGAGCAAATGCAAGTTTGCACGAAAAGAGGTATTATACCTTGGCTTTGTTTTGGGTGAGGGATGTGTCAAGCCAGAGCCTGCGAAGATTGACGCAGTTGTGAATTTCCCTCAACCAGTCACAAAAACTGACGTGCGCGCATTTCTAGGACTGACTGGATACTACCGTAAATTCATCCCTAACTACAGCAAAGTGGCAGCCCCACTCTCAGATCTCACTCGCAAGAACGAACCAAGGTTAGTTAGGTGGAACAGCAAGTGCAGTGAAGCACTGGAGGTACTCAAACATGCACTAGTGAAATCCCCTGTGCTTAGAAACCCTGAATTTGAGAAAGAGTTCATTGTACAGGTTGATGCATCTGACAGAGGTATTGGGGCAGTGCTCAGTCAGAAAGATGAGAAAGGGGAAGAGCACCCCATAGCCTACATCAGCAAAAAGTTGCTACCAAGGGAACAAAGGTACGCCACGATTGAGAAGGAATGCCTGGCAATCGTGTGGGCTATCCAAAAGTTTCAGCCGTACCTGTTTGGGAGGAAGTTCCTTGTACAGACAGATCACAATCCACTCCGATGGCTCCATCAGATGCAGAACCATAATGCTAGGCTAATGAGATGGTGTCTACAGCTGCAGGCTTACCCCATGCGTGTAGAACACAGAAGCGGGGCTAAAAATGGAAATGCGGACGGTCTGTCACGCATGTAAGCTGTGACTATTATGCAATTATAGCTACTCCTAGTTGTGAGGAATTTGCTCTCTGGTAATAGAATTATGAGAAAATGTATGTTAATGCCTTGTATCTCAGTCATGATAATGATGTTGGTAGAGAACATAATATAGTCCTGTATAATATGTTAACATCACAAGTTAACCCTCTGCCTTGCTGTTGACTATAAGAGAACTCTCTACCCGAAAACCCCTTTAAAGTACCTAACGATGTGAATTTGAATTTCATCATCACTTGGACACTAAATACCGTTAGGCCAAGAAGAAGGATTCCATAAGCATGGATGCCGGACTGTAAATATTTGAACGGCTGCAAGATGAACGCTAAGAAGTTTAGTGAACATTGTTCCTGTGGCCAGGATTGATTTGTCATCATTCTACACATTGAATAATGCACTATGAATGATTTGAATTTTGCTTAATCACTATCCAAAGAATTATGCACTTAATGTGGAAGGAAAGTGGCGATTCAAATGCTACTCCCTCACAGCTGGCTCTCATTTTGCAGGTACAGATGAACATTTATAATTACCATGTGTATTCTGAGCATTTTCAAGTATGATAGTATGATGTGCCAATAACACATATATTGAGCAAGTACAAAACATGGTTTGGATTTCTGACAGTTCAGTTGGTCAGATGACAAAATAGTAATGAGTGTGTAAATAAGTATAATTACTTTATGTTTAATTCTCTCAACAGGGAGCAGAATTATCTCTTGGTGTACAAGATGAATTTAATGTGACTTTGACGCATAATCATTGGTTAATGGAAATGGGTATATGAAAAAGAATGTTGATCTTTATCATTCCACCCCATTTACATTATCTTAAGGAGGGGGAAGTTTGTGACAGAGCGAGTACGCACCACAAATTGATGATATTGAATATCAGTCATTTGAAAGGATGACATTTCATTTTACAGCATATAGTTAGTGCATCAATACTGCAGCCGCCATATTGGCTCTATGGTATGAAAGGTGATCATTCAGCAGAAAACTGTTTTCTCCTTTGCAAACCATAACATTAAGGGATACAAAGAAATTGTTGAGTTCGCAAACCATAATATAAAGAAATACAAAGAAGATGTTGAGTCTTTGGAAATTTGTGGAAAGTTTCGGCTGTTTCCCCAGTACAAACTGTTACAATCAAATATATAAGAAATGTCGAGTCTGGGGAAACTTATGGAAAGTTTTGGGAAGGGTGCTAGCCCCAGAGAGGAGGGAGAAGCACCACACATATATACATGGGATTTTCCATCATGACCAGCCAGGTGGTAGTGGACAGTCGCTAAGACAAAGTAGAGTGTAGTCTAGTGGTCAGCCTGATGGTCACTTTTGAACAGGCATGATCATGGCCTAAAGCCATGTAACCGACAACTGATTGGAGGATGGTTTGCATAAATTATTAAGGGGTGGAGCATGTAAATGCTATTATATTCATTATGTTGTTGCTAGGTGTTGCTAGGTGGTGCTAGACGAAATTTTCCATAGCACCATGTGCTGCACCCTCAGAATCATTATAAATAGAATGATTTTGTTCTTTGAAGTTAGTTGATTCGAGCATTCATGTATTCATCGGTCACTCATTGAGTGGGAGATACCCACTCTCTTATACCGCACAGGAAGACTTGTGAACTTCATCTACAAGACAATAAACGACCATCTTTGTACATATTGTACATCACTGTCTGCTTCGAAGTTCTTCAAAGTGTCATCGTGTGGTTGTTGAGCGTGAAAGGTACGCCAGTGTGCTGAGAATGCGGCATTGCTGAAAACCATCCAGTTACAACATATATATATATATATATATATATATATATATATATATATATATATATATATGTATATAGACGATGAAGACAAACAAGTTGACATAATGCATTAGAATCCAACTTCATTTATTTGTAAACCAAAATTTTCGACCCTTGCACGGATCTTCCTCAGGGTAACAGTGATATTTGTATTTGAAGCTCAGCATTATGTCAACTTGTTTGTCTTCATCGTCTTCATGCTCTTATTCCAACACGCGGATAATAATACCATTATTATTTATATATATATAATTGTTATGGGGAAAAACCACTTCTGGCGCTCCTGTATGCTGTAACTTTTGCTTTGCAATTCAATCACAAGATTTTTTTTTTATTTTTTTACAGCATGTAGAGAGCTGACCACATCACATAACCATTGTTGATCATCTTCCTCTACAGATCACGTCAGTTTCAAAAGCGTTTCCTTACTCCTTTCCTGAATTTGATGTTTCCACTATATACTCACTATGTTAGTAAATCTTTAATAACATTATTATTGATCGTAAATCTATACATTTATGTAAATTTAAAATCATATGTTTGTTCCCACACCATGGTGATATTTTAATGAAAAACAATTGTCACTAATTAGCCTTTGATATCTGGACAGGGGTTAGCTAGGACGTCAACCAGATTTTTACCCCCCCCCCCCCAAAAAAAAAAAAAAAAGAAAAAAGACATGAATTTGAATAATTACGCAGTACCCGCTGCATGTTATAAGGATTAGAACCAACACTTGCTGTCCGGCGAAAGCTTGGTGGTCTTGTGGAGATGACGCCTGTCCGATGATCAGGAGGTCGTGGGTTCGAATCCCACTCGAGTATGTACGCCCATGATTTTTTATCATGGCTACTACTAAAACACTGATCAATTCAGTGCTTATTTACGTCGATGCAGGGCAATTTTGTCAATCACTTGCAATGAAAGCATCTCGACGGAAAAATTTCATGAGTTACTATTTTGAATAATTACGCAGTACCCGCTGCATGTTATAAGGATTAGAAGCAACACCTGTTGTCCGGCGAAAGCTCGGTGGTCTAGTGGAGATGACGCCTGTCCGGTGATCGGGAGGTCGTGGGTTCATGATTTTTTTATTATGGCTACTACTAAAACACTGATCAATTCAGTGCTTATTCACGTCGATGCAGGGCAATTTGTCAATCAGTTGCAAAAAAAAAAAAACCCACAAAACAGTTGTAATATTCTTCGGCCATATTGTCATTCGCAGTTTTCTCGGCCCAAGTATCTGCAACTTTATGAGGATACCATACTGATGGAGTTCTTATTGCCAGATAATGTTACTATCTTTTTAATGTTATATTAAGGTTCTCTTTATTTGATGTAGATCCCACTTCCCTCTGCTCTTGTAATGTGCAAAAATGTGCTAATTCACTGAACCATGTTTCTCACGTAAAGGAGCTGATTTCACATGGGTATTTCACTAACGCATTGGTATTTTGGTTGTGCTTTAATTTAGGCTCAACATCCGGTCAAGCCTGATGTCAAGAGTCATCAACGGAAGAGGAACTGGATCACGGCAAGGTAATATCATCTTCATAGAAAGATGATTAAAAACCACTAAAAAGTCATCGCGGAAAATGGGCATAATACAGGCAGCAAAATTATTACAATGTCGGTTTAAAAAGAATATCTTCTCCATTTTATTGTTGATTTCTATTAATTGATTAGAATTAGATAACAGAACTGTAGAGGGTTCCTCAGAATTTGTCAACTATAAGTTAGATACGCGCAGGTAATTTCAACGTTTACATAATTTTTATATAAGAAAAGATCGGGTACAATCATACAATATGTAAATGAGATGAGATGAGATGTCAAGATAACTCACATTTATCTAGTTGGCTTTTCCGAAAATAGTTGCTTGTATATAGGTGGGTTTTTTAAGGAATAGAGAGAAATGAAACTTTAAGTAAATGTTATACATATGTATATATCAAATGTTTATGCAATATATCAAAAGTTGTATAGTTCATACTTTGTGCTCATTACGGTCTGCAATATTGTTCTGCATGTACGTCACCAATCATACTTTGCATCCCATTTTCATTGAGAGGTACTCTTTGCATCATATCAATTATTGTATCATATAACAGCTAACCAAAAAAAAAAAAAAAATATGAAGACGTCACTGAGGTTTCATTAATTACTGTTGTCATTACTTTTGAGTAAACAGTCAGTCCGCAGCACGTATGCTAATGAGCCGATCCGGCAAGATTTATTCAGCACTCTCGTTGACGATCTTTGCGTTCGAAAGGTGTCTCGTCGTGCGAGATTTTGCGAGACTTTGATAGGGCTATGGTTTTCACAGTGTAGCGACTTGTACATACATTCGTCATGGCTACAAGTCACGGTAAATTGTTTTCCAGACTTTGATCTTTATTTTGATACTAAATTTGCCTATAACATCGGATCTTATCATGACTATATAATCAGTTGAATTTGCGTAAATTTTACCTGCTTTTCACGGAAGATTTTGTCATCTAAAGTTCTTTTTTGGTTCCTGACCGGATTAAGAAACTGTTGTTTCTGATTTTGGCTTTTTCGTAGAGAGGAAACTTAGATACTCATCATTTATTGGAGTCAAGGAGACGCAAGCATGATTTATACTAGTTTTTCCGTTTTGAAATGTCTGTAAAATTCACTCCTAAGCCAGAAGTATGCTCCGCACAAAGTGTACAGTGGTGCGAAAGAGCTCTCTCATTGGACAGTGCGTGCGTTCAGCGCTTGAACCAGGGAGGTGGAAAGAGTTCCACCTCCCTGCTTGAACTACACGCGTGCCAAGAAACCGCAAGTGGCATGAAACCGTTATGTAGCAGCGGAATGACGTAATGCAAGCGCTGAGTGCAGGCGCTGTCCAATGAGAGAGCTTACTCTTGAGATTGCACGGTTTCAAGCTGATCAGCACTGACATCGATGTATACTTTACTGGTTCCTGACCGGATTAAGCAACAAATTGTCAAGATATTTACATGGATACAAAGATTAGGAGATTGACTACCAAATAAAGCATTTTCATTGAGACGCAAGGTGAATTTGGTATTTTTTTGACGTCTTGAAAGTGTACTGCACGAATTACTTTTTTCATCATTTTTCAAGCTCAAATTACGCTATGATATTTTTCATTTACAATAATTTGAGTAACATGTGACGATAGTTTACATATTTTCCTTGAATTTGATACCAAATTTGTGAACATAAGGTGTATTTTTGTAGCCGAAAGCCCAAGGACAAAATCCCCTTACGCGGCTCATTACGAGTTGAATAAATACGAGCGAATTATCGGGTGCTGCGGACTGACTGTAAAGCAGAACACTGTCTGCGACTTATCAATCTCTCTATTCACTTGATTTGTTCACATATTATTAGAAAGAAGCAGGGACCGAGGAGAAGGACATAGAGAGGGACTTCCAGTGCAACAGACCGTTGATCAAGAGACGCCTCATGATGATATCGATCCGAACAACGGATAGCCCATCTCGGAAAATCAGGTGAACACTGGTCATCCTTTGCCTGCGCATGAGGTCAGCAAAGACATGAGGATCTCGATCACCCCTTCAAGCTATGGACCGTTGAACGATATTGGCTGTGACTCCACTTTGAACATCAGAGGTTCCCGATAGTCAGAAATTCCCGTCAAGTCTAGGTCTGCTTTGGTGTGTCCAAACACGAGGTGCATCTAAGCATACCTCCGTTAACATGGTTAAGGAACTCGACCCTTTAAGGCACTGACAGGCGTTACATTATGGAATATATATCGCCATGTTGCTATGTACGGTCACTACTCAGAGCGGCGACCGACCGATTTGTAGCCTGCTCGGTCGCTGCTTAAATTTTGGCACCGCTCAGCAGTTTTTGGAGATGCTGAGCAGGCTGTAAAACCCTAGCGATGGCCGAGCAGTGCCCCGTCGATTTCCCGTCGGTCACCGATCAATTTTCAGTAAAATTTTGGCGAAATATGGGGATCTGCAACGCACAGAGTCCGAGCAGTCACCGAGCGATGCCCCATCGGCAACTGGACGATCTCCCACCGGTCACCGGCCGATTTTTACGAAATCGCTCAGCGACCGACGGGTGATCGATAGGTCATCTACCGGTGACCCGTAGGTGTACCGACGGCCGCCGGCCGGTCTCTGCTTGAAATTTTTCACGAGCTACCTACGTTTATTAATGTACCTATGTGATATGTGATGTGTTAATTAATTGATTAATTAAAATAAAACTCGAGGCAAAAGGTCTAAGAGCTATATACATTATCAACTAACAAACCTCAGCTATGTGATACCACAGATAGCTAGAAATTAGGAAATAAAACAAAAGGGAGGAACACCCAAGGTGGAACAAAGATTAGAATAGATTAGATTTTTCCAAATTGTCTTGTTTGCTACTATATTTCACGGTATTTTTCTATTCCTATTTAATTTCATATTTCAATTTTCACCTTCTGTTGTCAGTCATTTCTTCTTCAATCAATAGGCCTTTAATGAATGATAAGGTAACCAAACCATATTTTACTGCGTCAACATATCAACACAAACTTTTAGCTTTCATCTCTTTTGCCCCAAAGTGGTTGCCTCTGACTTCCATGTCTCTCATGTTGGTTGCCGAGATGTTGAGATGCTGAGATGTTGGTAGGGTTTCCTTGCCTCTTATCCCTCCTCCTGCTTCTTCCAAATTGCGCTAGATTATCTTCTCCATCTAGTCCCTGGTTTCCTTCAGTGCTTCTGTCATTTTTAGCTTAACATTTTTAGTCCCTAAATCGCTCGACGGCGACCGCTCGATCTATTCTTTTGGTTTTCTTCTGTGCTGTTGTCATTTTTGTCTCTATTATTTTTGTTCCCTAAATCGCTCGGCAGCGACCGCTCGATCAGGTCAGTGCCTGGGCGGTTCCCGTTCGGACACCGAGCGTATTTTGGGCAGCGAGTGAAAACTGGTCGGTCGCCGCTGAAATTTTAACTCCGCATTAAAAGGGCATTTTACCGGTTTTTTATTTTTGTATATGTTGTTCTTTTAATTCTAAAAGACCCAGTAGTGCAAACAGAATCAAAATTTCATAACGATTAAGTCCGTAATTTAATGTTAAAAATGGAACTTTTTAGGTGAGTATTATGCTAATGAGCTGACGAGCCCGGATGTTATGATGTCACAGGTGCTCTCACTATTACTGATTACAAGTGCTTGCATACGCGTGCGTTAATTCGTATCGAGTAGCAGACGACGCTTAGGCCTAATTTAGCTAGCAGGCGGCGCTTGTGTACTGTTCTATCCATGTAGATATCTCAAATTTCACTAAACCAAATCGCACCAAAATTACAGGATATACTTCATAGCATATTTCAAAGTATTCTCTTATATTTGAACGAAATCAGTAATCGAGAAGTATCAATATTGACGCCGACTTTCAAGTCGTCACTCAAAAAAAAATCACTCTTCGCGAGAGATCTTGGCGAACGCAAGATGCACAATCTAGAACTGAAGTTAGCCGACTAGTACTGTGCGAACGGGGAATTTACGCGAGAACTAAACTCAAAAGTGTAATGATTTTTGCGACTTGTGTGATATAGGAACTACATTTTTCATTCAACTTACCACAAATAATTTGTAAATTTATTTATTGCCCCCGATTACTTGAAAGATTTGTCTCATGATTAAATGGCTAACTTCAGTCTGTGCGTGCGCAGCAGATAGACACTCTAGGTAGGGCCTGGCCGCAATCACTCATGTTAGTCGTAGAGCAGATTATTTTTAGCGACGCCGACAGGAAAATCGACATCTACACTTACGCTTCCCGACATGTGATTTGTTTCCAATTAATGTGAGCTGTTGGATATGAATCATAAAGTACTTCCTGTGAGTTTGGTGCCATTTGGCAAGGTGAATTTTGAGATATCTACATGGATACGGAAGTACGCTAGCACTATACCTACACCAGCGCTGGGATCGCGAAGCGGCGACACTGTGTTAGAATCTACGTGGTCAGGCCACTCTTCCGAGATATGGTTACTAGTAGGCCTACTGAAACAAACTGTTAGATCTAACATTAGTCCTTGGTGTAAAGAACACCACTATGAGATTTACTCGACTACAAAACATCGGAAATCCATAAAGCAGATACCTTACCTGAAAAATTCAGCACAGGAACAACAGTGCCTGCAGGACAAGGGTCCAGATCTAGATCTGGGGTCTGGACTTTCGTCTGGACTTTCTTCAAGTTCTGGCAGCAGGGTATGTAACGTAAATACGCTGTGCCTTAGCGCTGTGCACATAGGGCCTACAGCTGCAATGTCGACGGTGAGCGAGTGTAGGGCCTACTCATCAAAACTTGGACTGCCACGTAGAACCTACTCCTTGACTGCTCAGTAGTCCTAGTCCTAGTTCTAGTATTTCAGAGTCTATGTGTACTGGGTACCGTTTTCATTTCACTAAGCGTAAATCGTGCGTGCCGTTGAAGAGAGTCTATCTACATTTGGATTTTCGAGATTCACTCAGCCCTCATCTACGTTAGATAGTTTGAACTGGCGAACCATCGCTCGATCATGATCATCAATGCGTAACGTTACTTACACACGGTCTTCTATGGGCAGCACGTTCGGATAACGATGCCAATTTCATTTTGCATATCTGGAATTTCCCCACAAGTTTTATCTAAATAAAAAGCTGTTGAAGAGCTTGCTTTTAAAGATTAATAGATATTGTTTAACATATTTATTATAGCTCCATATTACAATTATACCAAATAACAGCTTTTGGAGTGCTTCGTGTGAGACTTCATCAGTAAATTTGCATTATGTAGTTCGTCTTGCTAATGTCGGAGTTGTGCACCAAGAGCACCTGTGACGTAGGCCAAATTGTGTGGATCGTTCCATGGCTTGCTCGTTTTCATTTTTTTCAAAAAATCATTACAGGATTATCCTGGGTTTTACAATCCTCTCTTTCCAGTAGTAGGCATCAAAAAAATGTAGATTAGAATTATCAGACAATTAGAAAATATTAGTACAGTTTTCTTTTAAAACTTCAGCGGCGACCGACCGATGCCTTAAAAATCAGTGGCGCCTGGTCGGTCACCGGTCGTTGTCCGACCGGTTTTGGCTAAAAACTCGCCGACCTGTCGCCGGGCAGGCTGATTTTGGGGGTTGTGACCGTAGCCATCCCCTTGAGTGCAAGGCTCCAAACCATAAAGATGTCAGAAATTTTCTCTCAATATTATGATACTTGTCAGTTCTTCATTTTGATTTTGAATTGATCATGTAAATCCCAACTGGTATATATATATTTTTTTTTTAAATTATTGAGAGTTTTGAAAAAGGATAATTTTATACAACATGAATGTAGACGAAGACACACTCTTTTTGTCATGTATAGTCCGCTTGGGCTACGGTCACAACCCCAAAAATCAGCCTGCTCGGCGACCGGTCGGCGAGTTTTTAGCCAAAACCGGTCGGACAACGACCGGTGACCGACCGGTGACCGACCAGGCGCCACTGATTTTGGGGGCATCGGTCGGTCGCCGCTGAAGTTTTAGCGCGGAGTTAGAATTTCAGCGGCGACCGACCAGTTTTCACTCGATGCCCAAAATACGCTCGGTGTCCGAGCAGGAACCGCCCAGGCACTGACCTAATCGAGCGGTCGCTACCGAGCGATTTAGGGAACAAAAATAATAGAGACAAAAATGACAACAGCACAGAAGAAAACCAAGAGAATAGATCGAACGGTCGCCGTCGAGCGACTTCGGGACTAAAAATGTTAAGATGAAAATGACAGAAGCACTGAAGGAAACCAGGGACTAGATGGAGAAGATAATCTAACGCTATGTGGAAGAAGCAGGGGGAGGAATAAAAGGCAAGGAAACCCCACCAGCATCTCAGCAACCAACATGAGGGACATGGAAGTCAGAGGCAACCACTTTGGGGCAAAAGAGATGAAAGCTAACAGTTAGTGTTGATAATTTATGTTGACGTTGTATAATATGGTTTGGTTACCTTATCATTCATTTAAGGCCTATTGATTGAAGAAGAAACGAATGACAAGAGATGGGGAAAATTGAAATATGAAATTGAATAGGAATAGAAAAATACTGTAAAATATAGAAGATATTTTGGAGATTTTTTGAAGATATTTTGGAAAAATCTAATCTATTCTAATCTTTGTTCCATCTTGGGTGTTCCTCCCTTATGTTTTATTTCCTAATTTCTAGTTATCTGTGGTATCACATAGCTGAGGTTTGTTAGTTGATAATTTAACTCTTAGATCTTTTGCCTCGAGTTTTATCTTAATTGATTAATTAATCAACACAGCACAAATCACATAGGTACATTAATAAACACAGGCAGCTCGTGAGAAATTTCCGGCAGAGACCGGCGGGTGGCCGTCGGTACGCCTACGGGTCACCGGTAGATGACCTATCGATCACCCGTCGGTCGCTGAGCGATTTCGTAAAAATCGGCCGGTGACCGGTGGGAGATCGTCCAGTTGCCGATGGGGCATCGCTCGGTGACTGCTCGGACTCTGCGCGATGCAGATCCCCATATTTCGCCAAAATTTTACTGAAAATCGATCGGTGACCGACGGGAAATCGACAGGGCACTGCTTGGCCATCGCTAGAGTTTTACAGCCTGCTCAGCATCTCCAAAAACTGCTGGGCGGTGCCAAAATTTCAGCAGCGACCGAGCAGGCTACACATCGGTCGGTCGCCGCTCTGAGTTGTGACCGTAGCCTTACTAATAGAAATTGGATTGGCAATGTAAATTCGAACCGTGAATTTTTTTGAATGACTTTTGACTGTTTTGAAAATAGGTCTACACACAAATGTATTGAAGACTTCTTCTTTTTTTCGAGATGTTGTCCGCTTTCAGAATTATTCAATAGAAATTGAATGTTTCCATAAACTTAATATCGTACAAACATTTAACTACTTTGTAACGCATCGGTATTTACGCGCGGACGTTGCAAATTTGCTCTCAAATGATTGTGGCGCGAGACTTGAATGAAAGGGTCAAGAAGCCTCGTGAGCAGGTCTTCTCGCGTTGTAGAATTGTTGCGCAAAACGTCAGCCCCTCCCCTTTCCCCTCCTATTAGGGTTAAAACACTCAAAACTGCTGGTCTTGACGTTTAGAGAGAGTTCAAGTTATTGTGATATGTTTTTCCCCGCTGTCACAGGAGTAAAGGACAGACTACACATAGGGACCTAACTATACAGAAACTTTCTTGATTAGCCATATTGAGAGGCGTCGTATGACCAAAGAGGTACGAGAATTCCTCCTTGGTATGACCAAGGAAAAGCATTCAATGTGGTTCGTTGATATCCACAGGCCAAATCCCGCAGAGGCCATGCATATTTATTTCCTCCCATAGATTTGTGTGCAGTGTGACAAAAACAACAACAACAACAATGCTGCAGATAATGGAAGAATATCTTTCCTGAAGCATTGTTATCTGAAAATAGATTTTTCAATTATATGTATATATTAGTGTATTTACGTATATGTATACACATCAAACTTTTTTCCAATTACCGCGTAAAGAATATGCAAGGTTTACTGAATGAAAACGGGATTTTGACTCTGATGTTAACATATTTGCTGAAAATTTGTGTATTGTCAAAATTCCTTTCATCAACGTTAGATACCAACATTGTTAGTTGACGATTTTACTTCCAGATATCAAGATAATCATTCCTTTAGGACCCTATATGCTTCTTGAAAATAAAACTAATAACAGATGAAATATAATCCCCCTCCCCCCCCCCCCAAAAATAATAATAATAATAATAATAATAATAAAAAAAGGAAATACCTGAAGAAATGTGGTTGTATCTGTACTTGTATCATCAAAGTATAAAATGTTTCTGTCTATCAATAATATACTACTCAAAAAAAGTTAAGGACCACTTTTTAACGTACATAAAGATTTTATACAAGGTGTTTTATTTCTGGAAATACCTCAGTACAACTGTCCTAAATGTCCTTAAACACGCTGTAATCAATTTCACGCATGGGTGGTTTCAGTTGTTGCACAATGTCTCTCGCATCACTGCACATCCTGAAAAGTGGGCCCCGAGGGGTATCAGCTACCGACATGAAGTGGTAAAAACGAATGTCTGAGTGTCTTTCAGGCAGTTCAGTAACGAGTGTGACCACCTCCTGCAGCAATAACGGCTTCACAGCGCTGTCTCATGGAGCTGATGAGGCGATTGATGTCTCTGACGTCCAGTGCATCCCATGCAGCCTCCAGAGCCACACCCAGCAGCTGCAGTCCAAGTGGATGGGCTTCGAGCTGCTCGTCCTCCCCATCATGTCCCAGACGTGCTCTATCGGGTTTAAGTCCGGGGACCTCGCTGGCCACTCCATACGCTCAATCCCCTGGCCCTCAAGGAACTCGGTCACCACCCTAGCTCGGTGGGCACGGGCATTGTCATCCATGATTTGCTCTGCTAATGACACTGTGTGACACGCCCATCATTCTGGCTACTCTTCGCTGACTGAGACCAGCTTCCAGCATCCCTAGGGCTCTGGCTACATCTGTTTCACTTAGGTGGTGTCTTGGCATTGCTGTTGTAGGCAAGTTGTTGATTGTACAGACTAAAGACAGAAAATGCTTTGGAAGACACTTGTCTTATGGCCCACTGCAATGATGCCAGAGACATCATGAAAGAACTGCATGTGTGAAATTGATGTCATTGTGTTTGATGGCATTCTGGACAGCTGTATCTTGGCATTGCTATTGTCAGCAAGTTGTTGATTGTAGAGACTAAAGACAGAAAATGCATTTGAATCCACATTTGTACCACTTCACAATGGGCCCACTTTTCAGGATATGCAATAATGCGAGAGACATCATGCAACAAGTGAAACCACCCATGTGTGAAATTGTTACAGGGTGTTTGAGGAGATTCAAGACAGCCATATTCGGGTATTTCTAGAAATACAACACCCGGTTTGAAAATTGTATACACACATTAAAAAGTGGTCCTTAACTTTTTTTGAGTAGTGTATAAAGATGAAAATATTGTTAATCTTTTTTGTCTGTGGGAGGGAGGGGGAGTATCGGATGTCAAAGCAGTGCCTTAAACAATATGATGTTGGTAATAAGATTTGTTTAATCAATGGCAAAAACTAGCAAGTTTTGATGTTCATATGCCAGTTGTAAAGTAAGCAGGTATGGGAAAAACATAAATTCTATTACAATGTGCTATAGAATGATTTTATTATTATAGATTAGATTACGAACCGTTTTCATTCGTAAGAGCATACATATCTCACTTGGGGTAGAATTCGGCTATTTTTGTTATTCCTGTTCAATGTTAAGGTATTTTTTTTCTCAAATAATATGAGTTTGTGTATTATTATCGCCAAGGATTAATTTTGCATTTCTTCATTTATATAGAGTATTGATATTGTGTTGATGTTATGATGTAAAAAGGAATGTCCTTGATTTGTTATTTTGTGTTTGTTGAACTGTTATATTTTGTCATTCTGTTGCAGGGCCCCCTAGGATAACAGTGTGTAAACTACTGATGGGGCTATCCTGGGTAAAGAAAACTGAATAAATAAATAAATAAATATTACAGAATACTGTTATTTACAATGGCCCCAAATTTTGGAATTCTTTAGATAGTGACATACGATGAACTCCCAGTTGGTCGTCATTCAAACGTAAGCTTGAAAATAAACTTCTTTCGCAATACTTTGGTGATATGAATGAATATGATTTAGCAGATGATTTGAAATGATTGATACAGATATAGATTATTCGGCATGATTTTAGAAGAGTTCTAAACATGGTTTTAATTTTGATTCTTTTCTTTCATTATTCTTTCCTCTTGCAGCTGCAGGTACCATCATTTATACTGTCTCTATGACGGTCTATAGTTGGTGATTTCTCCTCTTCCACTTTCTCATTCTCTTCTCCTTGTTGCGTGTGTGTGTGAGTGCACGCACTCTTGTTCATGTGCACTTGCGTGCGTGCAGAGTGTGTGTGTGTGAGTGTAACAGCCTGTGTTGATTTTCTTTCGGGGAACCTACTCCTACAAGCATCTGCTTCTACGTATGTTCCCTCCACACACAATTTATATTTATCCGTCATGACTGTACCCTTGAAAATAATTATTTCAGTTGGTTTTGGCTATGTAAATAAAGACCTGAATATAAGAGCGCCCCAAGTCCAATTTTTGGCTAAATTCATTTTGACATGGGAAATTGTAGCTTATGCATGGACTCATCTTGTGTATTATGATAAATCCTAATTACCTCCGGAAGTGCCTAAAATGAATGAGTTAAATCTTATATGAATGTAAGAATGAAGGACTTGGGTCATTCTTACATTCATATTATAGCGCCCTCTCTCATCCTTCTCTCATCTCTATAGCAGAATATCATGTATATGATTCAAAGAACGACCCAAGTCCATCACACAAAAAGGCCTCCCCACAATTAATGTAAATGTTAATTGTCATAATAATATATGTTCTAATTTGTATATACAATGTTGCCTTCCCATCACAGTTGAATACAATCTTATTGGACAAATTAAAAAGGGTAAGAAAGATATGAAGTTTTTTTTAAGTCAGGGTTCATACGGGTCATGGAAAACCTAGAAAGTCATGGAATTTGACATAGGCCTTGAAAGTCATGTAAAACTGATATTTCCATCAAAAGGTCATGGAAAGTTATGGAATTGTAAAATTATAGAAGCTTATCTGTTGTCTGTGTAAGATGTGTGTGTATTCTCTTTGCTTAGTTTTAATTTGATATCAAATTTTCAGTCTAATGTGCAAAAAAAAAATGTATAAAAGTCATGGAAAGGTCATGGCATTCTGGCTAGAAAGGTCATGGAAAGTCATGGAATTCAATTTATGAGAAAGTGTATGACCCCTGTAAGTTTACTCGAAATGGTCTTCCATGGACTTGGGTCGTTCTTATATTCACATACTCAAATGGTTTTTGTATATACTGAACTTATAACTTACAATTTATGTATCACTTTACATTGTCATTGATTGATGTTGTAAACACCACACTGTATGATTTGTGTGGAAACCTAATGAAATGATATGAAAACAGTACAAAAAATTGAGAAAGAAAAGAGCGTTTTGTATCGTGTATATATCTGAAAGAAATGCAATGTATATTTTGTCACTGAAACTTAAATTAGTTGTGTATTTTTTCCCCTATGCTCAAGGGCGTTGGATTTAACTATTTGTGTGTTTGTCTTTTCTGTCTGCGTGTGGATGGGTGGATGGGTGTGTTTTTATCGACTGGCCAAGACATAATGAAGATGGATATCTGTATGTAATTTTGCAGATTTTATGTGGGTTTTTTTCTCCCGAATCAGTGAACTATGTGGAAGATTTTAACGAAAAATATGTTGAGTGTGCTTGAATGCTTCCAATATATCGATATCGCAATATATCGATTACGTGAAAAACATTTAAATTTCATATGCCATATCTTTATCTTCTCACTATTTTTGGTGGTTATGATGGTTCGTTTGGCCAAGTTAAAAGACAAGTTCACCTTCATAAACATAAGGATTGAGAGAGTGCAGCAACATTAGTAGAACACATCAGTGAAAGTTTGAGGAAAATTGGACAACCGATGCAAAAGTTATGAATTTTTACAATTTTTGTGTTGGAACCGCTGGATGAGGAGACTACTAAGGCTCGTGATGTCATATGAGTACAACAGTATAAAGAAAATGTAAAGAAAATTCAACGTATTTTCACTTTTTTTCGCATAATAAAAGAGCACTTGACTTGCCTCTTTCTAAAGGCAATGGGAATAATATTACCCATAGCATATGTCAGTAACGAGTCAAGGGAATGTGTACTTTTTTCAAAAGATGAAATTTTGTGAAATTCTCTTTATATTTTCCTTATATTGTTGTACGCATGTGGCATCATACACTGCAGTAGTCTTCTCATCCAGCGGTGACTGCACAAAAACTTCAAAAATTCATAACTTTTGAACGGATTGTCCGATTTTCCTCAAACTTTCAATGATGTGTTTTACTAATATTGCTGCATTCTCTCAATCCTTATGTTAATGAAGGTGAACTTGTCCTTTAATCTCCGTAACAATATCTGTCTATCCATTTTACAACTTTATGGTATATCATGCCTATTCATCTGCCTATCAACGTAGTGATCCTGAATCACAAAATAGAAGTCGCTAGATAAGCCTGTAGTCCCTACTAGATACTAAGATGTCTATATAATCGGTATCTGTGCATGTCTAATGAGTAATACCAAAGTAGAATACAATAATGTTTAACTTTTTTCCTGGTCTCTTTGTCACCTTGTCAGTAAATCACGAAAATCCTAGAATTATCATAAGATTATCTTACACCAACAAAAACATATCCAGAATCTGTGAATGGAGGTGATCCATGACCTTCAACTTCTGTCGCGCTCTCTACATCCGATTTTCCGTTTGTGAGTGTGCGTTTTGTGTGTTGCGGTATTGTGTGGTAGTATTGTGTTGTGCGCGCACGCATGTGTGAGTGTGTGTTCGAGTATTGTTATTTTTTTTACAAAAGGCCTCTCTTTTCGTGTCTTCGTGTGTAGGCTAGGGCGCTTTCTCTTGTCATTTTTTTTTGCTTATCTCCTAGGTCTGTGAGACTGTCGAAAAAGACTGTTTGACATAATAGTACATGTATTACGTTTATGACATTACTGCTGATAAAAGCGCGAACTATACAATTAATGAAAACGCCCCATTATGTGGAATTAATAGATGAGACACTGACAAGACGGTTTAGTAACAAAACTCATGAGGGCCTTATGATCTCATCTTCCTACCAACCGTATATGCCGCATGACCTGTGTCTCAGTACTGTGGAGGATTCGTCTGCAGTGGGTTATACCAATAATTGAGCATCTGAAGAAAATTACTGTAAGGAATGGACAGGTTTTTGTGGGGTTTTTTTTTTCTTTCATCTCTCTCTTTCAGCATAATTTTAACTTAAAGCAACTGATGATACACAGCATCAAAGCTCGGTTAAACACGGACCATGAAAAACCTCACCTTCGATTGACGTTGAGATAGAATTGGTCAACATAATAATATTAGGTTGAAATTAAGCCTTCAAATCAAAATGACGATGTTATAGATTGCCTGTCTAAAACAATCAGGTCATTGGTGATGTGAATATCAAAGAGACGAGAAATATTGTGATTTATTATACACGGCAGGATCCATGTTTGCACGTTGCTATATGGGTGCTGTTCGTTATTCCGAAGGTTCGATATTCCGAAGGTTCGTTATTCCGAAGGTTCGTTAATCCGAAACACACAAATTCCCTATATCTAGAGGTTCGTTAATCCGAAAATGAAAAAGGGTTCGTTAATCCGAACATTTGTGGCGTTATTCCGAAGGTTCGTTATTCCCGAAGATTTGTTAATCCGAATCCGAAAATGAAATTTGGAAAAACGAACCTTCGGAATAACGAATCTTCAGACTGAAGAGCTTTCGGAATAACGAACCTTCGGAATAACGAGCTGTGACCCGTTGCTATGTAGTCATTGAAGAATATCCGTTAGCTCAAGGAGCCACGGGTTACATCAGCCATCAATTACATTTTGTTTTGTTTTTTTGGCACCCATGACTCATGAACTTCAAAGGCATTCCGATCTTTGTAGTCTGTAATGCTCTATTGCTCTTCTGATGCTACGTTTCTGTTGTGAATGTATAGAAGGCGTGTGCCGACTAAGTGATAAACAGCAAACAGCAATGGCAAATGGAGTAACAGTAGATACAGAAAAGGAATGAATAATGAGAAATGGAAACGGGTCTTAACCGCTCTTCTACAAGGTCGTGAAGAGTGACTAATTGCTATTTAGATAATACGAATATTGCTAGCAATAATGAAAACTGCGGAAGCGATCGTGAGAAATACATGTGATAATGTCAACCAATGCATCTTCCTATCTCCCCCCCCCCCCCCTTTCCCTCTCTCTCTCTCTCTCCCTCTGCCTCTTTACCTCCCACGCGTTCCCTGCTCGGCAAATTCATTCATTCTCCGCGATGGGGAAGCCATTTCCCGTCTTTAACGTGTTTACCTAGTCACGTTAAGTTATTAAATCAGAATTCGTTATGCTGCCCCGAACAGAAGTACGTGAGAAGCACACAATAATATTCATCCGCGATTATGATGGCTTCTATGCTTTTCCGCTTTAGAGAACAGCTCAGCACTGCACTTCACTCTTATCAATATGGAAACTAACAAAGAGGACAGGCCAATTGATTAATAGCCTTACGTAAAGGAATGATTCAGGAATCGTTCCATCACGTCAGGCTATTAAATCTCGCATCACACTTAACAAAGAGAAGTAAATATCCTCCTTTCGTAAGTGACGTTACTGTATATACAGGGAGGTGGAAGCATTCTTCCACCTCCCTGGTATATACATGTAACCATACAGGCAGATTTCCTCTCTTTTACCCCGACCGCTTTCTGCCGCTTCTGCACTACTAAAGGCAGGGAGTGAAACGAAACCAAACAGGTGCACGTAGAGAAGACATTAGCCTGACATGAATTTCAACCCGATCTATTCTTTCAGCCTACAGACAACGCCGGTCCACCTGGAAAAAAATGAAGAAAGATTAGCGAGTGACGTGTTCGTCACACATCAATCAATCAATCAATCAATCAATCAATCAATCAATCAATCAATCAATCATACTTTATTTCCAATCAATGAAATTCAAAAACATAATACAAAGTGTACATGTGTCATGAAATAATATTGTTCCAACGTTTGCAAAAGATTCATGTAGTATACGAGATAAATTATAGAACAACATATATATATATATATATATATATATATATATATATATATATATATATATATAAATATATATATAGGAGGAACAATGTATATATACTTCGTGGGCGAGCGGAAAATAAATTCGATTTGGAAAATAGTGATCCACTAAAAAGCAAAGCTTGTTGGACGTGGATCGCTAGATGAATAATGAATAAGTGATATATCATTCGAGGGTTTTTTATAGCTATTGAATTTTAATATAAGTTATTAAAGTCATTTATAAAAATATTGAGATACACAGGTCGGGAAAAAATAGAATACCAATGCTAATGCCCGGACACTGTTCACTGAACCACGTGTACCGGGAAAATATGACAAGGACAACACATTCGTACACACATTCAATTACCCACACGCATATACACTGTAAGACGCGAGACAGTACCGAGAGGAGAGAAGACGGTAACAATACAAGTCTACGAAGAACAAAAGACAGGAAAGGAAGAGGAGAGAAGAAAGAAGAGAGGTCTACATACAGAACACGCCAAGTGCTGCGACATCAGGACAGGTGAAAGCTCAAGCATGAATTAAAGCAATTTGAATTATCTAGAATTATAAGTAGAGAGTAAGTGTTTTCTGAGTTTATATTTAAATGTGACGAATTTGGGGGAATCTTTTTAACTATTATCTAGATTATTCCAAAGTCTGGGTCCGGTATAAAGAAATGTATTTTGGGCATGTGCGGTTCTCATTAATGGAAGATGGAATTCGTCGGATCGTCAGGTGGGATAGTTATGTACATGACTTTTTCGATGAAATGAGTCGTGGAATATTTTAGGTAAAAATATGAAATAGTTCACTTCAGATCAGCTTAGATTGACATTTATTTCCACCCACCCATCCAACAAAAATTCGAAACAAAAGACAAAGCAAACATATACAATTATTGTTTTATCTTCTTGTAAGAACACATAACATAACGTTCATGAAGTATATAATAAACTAGATTTGTAATTTCGTAAAATAATCGAGAATAGCAATGGAAGACTGACAATTACAGTATTATCAATGGAAAAAAGTGGCCCACTGAAAGGCAAAGCTTGTAAAAGGTGGATGACTGGACACGTGATAATAAAGTACTGAATATCATTCATAAAAAGTGTTATAAGAGACATATTATACACACTTTTAAAATACAAAGAAATACAACTATAAGACAATGTCAACAATGATAGACCTACTTCGAAGCGACAGAACTAAAGGGAGAGTCTCGAAATTGAAACCCAGACAAATTTCTGCTTTGGTATATGATTCAGGAAAATTTCTGCTTTGGTATATGATTCAGGAAACGGTACTCCCAGTAGATTCTTATGCTGTGCAATAACGTTATTTTTCAAGTTTCTAATATACAGTGCATGCGTATACGTCAGTTTCAGGACAAAGCGAGAGAGCAAGCAAGGCACGAAGCTTGAACAAAAATTGCGAAATATCAAGATGCTGACAATGCACACAATAGAGGTGGCCGCATGAGTAGGAAATAAAATCCATGGAATCTCAAACGTATTTCATATTTATTTCGAGTCTCTGGCAGCATTGGTTATACGTCATAAGCAGAGTGCTTTTGTCTAAAGTTTTTTTTTTTAATATCCCCAACTTTTAGCCCTCCTTGGACTACTTTATTGTCTCAACTCTAGAGGTTCTGTAGAGTTAGTGACAGTCGGTCTCGTTAAAGGCATAATTTACCATTTGCAGATGAAAGCATTAGTGCTATAAAATAGTTCTAAAATGTGAGTTAGGGATAGAAACAACCACTGTTGAAATTTGAATCCGTATAATTGATGTGAAGTGTTGTTAAATACACAAAATGTGAACAATAGTTATAATAAAAATGTTTCCAGACTAAACCGTATACAGTTACGGTTTACTGAGAAAAACCCTGATATCTCCTTATATTTTAGGTTTTATTGCAAATATTTCATATGGTAGGATGTTTTATGATACAACAGACCTACACATATGCATCAAATGTGATATCTTGAACATTTTTGAAATCACTGCTCCCAAAGGTAAACTGGACCTTTAAGGAGTTACTTTCCCTGTACGTATACTGTGCTTCCTTGTTGCGGCCAATAAACTACTCATCGAGGATGCCCAGTATTGTATCCAATGTCATTTTCTGTGGTCAAACAGTTCACTACATTTGCCAGGTATACTTCCAGAGGAAGTTAGTTTTCAGGTTGTGAGCACCACACGGCAACCAACCAACCAAACAGATACAGAAACCAAAGCCAACTAATATTATTTCTAATAATCAATTTAATAATGACAAAAGACGTTAATCGCCAAACATGACGATGACAAAAATGAAAGATGGAGAAATATTCTTTGGTGTCACATGTTTGCATCGTCAGATCAGTGAGGTGGAAGAGATTACCGTGTGCTGCATACAGGGAGGAGAGAACCCAATCAAAAACGTTCAGAATCTGAACTACTCTGAGAGGTGCGACCAATCACTGTGCCGAGAGAGCGTTTTTGGCGGGAAGTTGGCACTTCGCAAGTACCCCGACGATCACTTAATGTAATGGTGCATGGAGGTACTACGACATTCGTGACCATGGAAAGAACGATGACCCGCAGGAGTAAAGGCTGGACCGAGAACATCGTGTGGGTATTATGTGGCCATGCCGGTTTTTCACTGTGCATGTAGTTGATTGTTTCTTTCTGTCACATAAGTTCATGGCAGAGACCGTACGGCTGTTTGGTTGTCGGCTGCCTCCTTCTCCTTTTGGTGAGACTCTCGTGAGAGGTGTTATCGAGCAAAATTGATTTTTGTGGAAATTCATCTTCATGTCTTCCTCTTCAGAGCTGAATTCATCAATGTTTGTCAATAGCCAGTAGCATTCAATTACTGGTCTGTACACTTATCATAATTTTAAAAAAAGGAATGATCAAGACATCCAGTGCTTTCCAAAACATAAAAATTGTTGCTTGACCTTTAAAAAAAAACTGTTTTGAGTACAGTATATCGCCGCTGGGGAGACAAGACCCCTTATCTACAAAATGTCAAATGTGCAGGAGAGCTTAAAAAAAAAAAAAAAAAAACTTTAAAAACTTTAAAAACACACACATGACAGCCAAACCACTATATCAAATAGTATAACTTTTCCTTTCACATGACGTGGTGGTTTCATTTTTGGAATAAGACAGCTAGAATTTGGACAGGACATCACTTAACTGATTATCTGGCCATTAATTAAAAAAAGCAATTTTCACCAACATTTGAGATACAAGGTCTTCAAGTTCAAGTTCAAGTTCAAGTTCAATCGTAGTTTACTTCCAATCAAAGAAAATCAAAACGTAATGCAAAGTATACATATCATAAAATGATATTGTCTACACTTTTACTAAAGGTTCATGTAATATACGAAATAAATTATATGCATCAACATATGTACAATAATCAGAAGGAACGATGCGTATACATGTATACTTCGCGAGCTTTCAGAAAATAACTTCAATTTTGGAAAATAGCGATCCACAAAAAAGCTAAGCTTGTAGGACGTGGATCCCTAGATAATTGATGAGTAAGCAATATATTATTCAAGTTTGTTTTATTATTTTCTTACAGCATTCATATTAAATATAGATTACTTAAGTCGTTTGTAAAAATATAGCTATACGCTGGCTTCGACAATAATAGGAAATAAGTATCAATGCTAATGCCCAGACGGTGTTCACTGAACTGGTGTACCGGGAAAATATAAGAAGGACGACACACTCGTACAGACATTCAGTTACCCACACACATATACGACGCGAGACAGTACCGAGAAGAGAGAAGACGGTGACAATACAAGTCTACGAGGAACAAAGACAGGAAGGAAGAGGAAAGAAGAATACAGAGAGAAGAGAGGTCTGCATACAGAACACGCCAAGTGCTGCATACAGAACACGCCAAGTCTTGTCACGTCAGTGACGATATCCTTATTGTTGTCCAAATTAAAAAAAAAACAACAACAACAACACAAATATACATTTTTAAAAGAAAGTATCTGTAAGGTTGTTAAAGAACAGTCAGAATAGAATTGAAAGTAAGTACGGACATCAGATTTTCTCAACTAATGGTATTCATTGCAACAGATGACAAATTGCCCTGTACATCGATGTAAACAGGGAGGTGATCCTCTCACCTCCCTGATGTAAATAAGCACTGAATTGATCAGTGTTATATTCATTATTCATTGCCTCTCGACAAATGCTGGAGGTCACTTGAGTGATTTGAGTGAGTTGATAAGAAGTACGGACATCAAATAATAATCGCTGGTACTCCTTATTTCTCGACAAACACTGGAAACCCTTGGAACCAATTCAAATTTGTGACCTGAGACACCATACTAATGGTGATTGACGAGCAGGCTCAAGAGTCACACGACTGAGCATTTTTTTTTTTCACGCTTGAGTGTGATATCGTTGTAATCATAACAGTATGAACCGACAGTGATATCCAAATGTTCTCATCGCAACAAGATTCATCTGCCTTATATGCTGCATGACTGCACAATGTCAACGTGTCCCCCCCCCCCCCCGCTCTTTCCCCCCCCCCCCCAATTATAAGAAGTTCTC
This sequence comes from Diadema setosum, assembly GCF_964275005.1. Classification (NCBI taxonomy): domain Eukaryota; kingdom Metazoa; phylum Echinodermata; class Echinoidea; order Diadematoida; family Diadematidae; genus Diadema; species Diadema setosum. The sequence continues at coordinate 29,939,159 of NC_092701.1, read as the reverse complement.
TAACATAAAGATACATTTTGGGTGTCTTTTTGGCAAGGAAGGAGAAATCAGAGAGATTGTCGAGTTCCATGAAACTTTTGTCGAATTACACGGGTACATCAGGTTTTTGTTTTTGTTTTTGTTTTTTTTTTTGTTTTGTTTTTTTTTTTGGTTGTATTTTAAGCACCGTTTATTGTTATTCTGTTCTCGATTGAATAAAATCCAACTCAAAAAAGATACATTTTGGGTGTCTTTTTGGCAAGGAAGGAGAAAAAGAAAAACACAAAGAAGGGGGAGAGAACCTCTTGTGTTTTACATCGAAACTGTGTGGACAGCAGTCGAGTATCTGTTTGTGTGTGTTTTCCTGTCAAGCATTCCGACTGCACTGTTTAGCTACTTTTTCCATCCCAACAACAACAAAATCTATGTTTGACAATGATTCACATGATTCATTCATAGAAAAATCGAAATAAGAATATGACCATCTACCTTGCATGTATTTGATAGAGTCTTCTAGTCGTACGCTGATATAGGGACTGTTTTGTTTCTTATTCTTGGGTTTTCTTTTTACTTGTTGGATTTTATTTTCATTAATACGAGATTCAACACACCCTGCCAGTTCAATCGCAGGAATACAGATTCATTTTGCAATACCCCAACAAAGCTTCATTTCCCACTTTTTTAACCTCATGAAGATTGTGTTGTGTTGTAATCCGTCCTGGCACAATGCATCTACAGCTCGAGGAGTCCGTGAGTCTCGCGCGACTCTGCATGGTGTGAATATATCAGGGAGGTGGTCCACCTCCCTGAATATATCAACATCGATAAGCCAGTCCCAAGTGGTCCCAATCCCCGCCTTGTGAATGACGTCTATGTTTAACAACCAATCAGGAATTACTGGAGACAAACATGCGACAAAAGCACGGCTCTCTATTGGCTGAATTGTCTCCACGCTTGTCACTATAAGTCTTCACAGCCCAGAGAGGTGTGACCAATCCTTGTGCCTAGAGATAGTTTTTGGCGCGAAACTACTGAACTGATACGGTTGGCCTGGCGTTCCGCACACACATCAAAACACTGTTTCTCTTACTATCGAAACACGTGGCCAAATCAAACGACGATGGAGGTGGGAGATTTAAAAACCCTTTCCCGTCTGCATGTAGTCAGTCGGGTATTGTACATGTAGTGAATGCATGATAAAAGTTTATCGCCAGTTGTTTTGTGGAAATCCTTCTTCTCGCCTCCTCTACAATATCGTCGTCACTCGCCTCAGGCAGATAAAGCACACAAAGAAAGGTAAGACTGTAGACAAATTCTATATTACGATGCAAATTATCTCAGACTCGTTTTTCTATGTCATAGAGTCGGCAATGATGATTGCATTTTAAGGGGCACAGTGCGTTTTAGGTTATTGCTGGCTTTTCTCCATGATCGTGGCTGAAGAAAGCTTGGGAGGTAGTACTGGTATTATTGCATCATTTTACTCGCCTAACGCGACCAGACAAATCTATTCTTTGTTTAAACATGAATTTCAGAAATTGTGCATTACTTGTATCTTTGAAAAGAGTAAAGTGTCTTACCAACTGAGAGCGAGAGAGAGAAAAAAGGTCATTTTTTCAAAATTTGCACATAGCTAATTACGAGTATCATAATCTCAGTGCATTCGCTGCATGGACTCGTTAGAGATGGACTCGTAGGATGGGCGCGCTGATGTGGTATAGTGAGCCATGCTATCATGGACTTGCAAGCAGGTCTTGAGCTCCCGAGGTCTAATCGTCCCTTTTAAATCGAAATTGTCCCTTTTAACTCAGATGTAAAAGATATTCATCGATACTGGATTTATGAAAATATCAAAACAGAGCATAGGTAAGCCTGAATTCATCGAGAGCCAGTGCTATTATGACTTAACGGTCCGAACACCAACGGCGTAAATCCATGCTGAGGAGTTGGGGGGGGGGGGGGATGATCGGCGATAGTCACCATCACCACGATTACAAGCCCATAACCGAACCGGCGCAGCCTTGAGGGGGACGGGGGGGTGAGAGAAGCTTGGTAACCCCCCCCCCCCCCCCCCCCACACACACACACACACACACACACAGGGATCGGATGTCTCACTCTTTTGCATGAAATATAAAGTGGGAGGAGAGTGATATATTTCTGACAAACTGTTACAAGCGAACTTGAAAATTTTGACATTTTACAGTCCCAAAACTGCAGTTTGTGACTGTATTTTGTCCGCTTTGGAAATTATAAGGGGGGGGGGCACCGGGTGAAACTGCCGGCAATTACGAGCGAAGCGAGCGAAGCGAGCGAAGCGAGCGAGCTTGAAAATTTTGACATTTTACAGTAAAAAAAACTGCCGTTTTGGGCTGTATTTTTTCGCTTTGGAAATTAAGGGGGGCGCACAGGGCGCAACTGCTGGCAGTTCGTACTGGCAAAAATATCAGAATGGCATAATGATTAAATGCGAGCGAGCGAAGCGAGTGAGCTTGAAAATTTTGACATTCTACAGTCCCAAAACTGCCGTTTGTAGCTTTCTTTTTAGCTTTGGAAATTAAGGGGGAGCACCGGGCGAAAACTGGTGGCAATTACTGGCAGCAACATCATGAGAATGGCATGATGATTAAATGCGAGTGTGCGAAGCGGGCGAGCTTGAAAATTTTGACATCTTATATACAATGCATTGATCTTACCACATATCACATACTGCAATATCGTTTGGGGAAACTGTGGCTCAACTAAAATTAATCCAATTTTTACTCTCCAAAAACGTGCTGTACGTTTGATTACCAATTCCCGTTACTTATCCCCATCCAATCCCCTATTTCATCAACTAAAAACATTGAAAATTGAGGATCTTCACACCTTTCAAACTGCTGTTTTTATGTATAAATATACATTTAATTGTCTTCCAAAAATTTTTGATGGCTTCTTCACTCCAAATTTCACCGTTCATTCATATCCAACACGTCAGTCGTCCGATTACCATCTCGAAAACCCCAGAATCATTTTAGCTCAAAAATCTTTAAAGCACAATGGACCAGATATTTGGAATTCTTTACCCCCTAATTTAAAACAACGTACGTCGTTGAACATTTTTAAACGAGAACTAAAAAACACCCTCATAATCCAGTATACTTCTGACACATAAAAATATTCATACCACCTGGTCAACAAACACCCTAAACAATGAGTTCACGGCCATAACTGAAGTAATATTCACCTCATCACACTGATACACAAAATAACACTCAACGTACAAACCAAGATTCATCCCAACACAATGCACACCGCACTGCACCGCACGCCCTTCGCACAATTTACTTCCCACTCAGTGAGTGGCAAGATTTTCTTTATGAATCTCTTCGTTGTGCCCTTTGCACAATTACCCCCCACTCAGTGAGTGGCAAGATTTTCTTTATGTATCTCTTTACCTGGGGCCATCTTCCTCGTCAAGCTTAGCTTATGATGATGGTCCCCTGCATTTCATTTTTATCATTTCCTATTGCTTCCTTTCATATATGATATTCGTTCTTGAAAAAAAAAAAAAATGTATGTAAGATCCAAACGTTACGAATACTAGCTGTGTAAATGACTATGTAAGTATTTTGTTGATTTGTGGATTTGTATTGATTTTGAAATGCAGAAATAAAAACTGAACTGAACTGAACTGAACTGAACTGAACAGTCCCCAAAACTGCCATTTGTAGTTATATTTTTCGCTTTGGAAATTAAAGGGGACGCACCGGTCACAACTGCTGTCAATCACTGGCAGCAACATCAGGAGAATGCCATAGCGATTAAATGCGAGCGAGCGGAGCAAGCGAGCCTTAAAATTTTGACATTTTGTAATCCCAGAAAATGTCGTTTGTAGCTGCATTTTTTCGCTTTGGAAATTAAGGGGAGGCACACCGGGCGAAAACTGCTGGCAATTATTGACAGCAACATCAGGAGAATGGCATAATGATTCAGCGAGTGAGCGGAGCGAGCGAGCTTCAAAATTTCGACTTATTACAGTCCCAAAACTGCCGTTTGTAGCTTTATTTTTAGCATTGGAAATTAAGGGGGGCACCGGGTGAAACTGCTGGCAATTACTGACAGCAACATCAAGAGAATGGCATAACAATAAAATGCGAGCGAGCGAAGCGAGCGAGCTTGAAAATTTTGGCATTTTACAGTTAAAAAAAAACTGCCGTTTTGGGCTGTATTTTTTCGCTTTGGAAATTAAGGGGGCGCACAGGGCGCAACTGCTGGCAGTTCGTACTGGCAGCATCATCAGGAGAATGGCATAACGATTAAATGCGAGCGAGCGAAGCGAGTGAGCTTGAAAATTTTGACATTTTACAGTCCCTCAAACTGTCGTTTGTGGCTGTATTTTTTCGCTTTGGAAATTAAGGGGGAGCACCGGGCGAATTGAGTGCTGGCAATTACTGGCAGCAACATCAGGAGAATGGCATAATGATTAAATGCGAGCGAGCAAAGCGAGCGAGCTTCAAAATTTTGACTTATTACAGTCCCAAAACTGCCGTTTGTAGCTATATTTTTCGCTTTGGAAATTAAGGGGGGAGCACCGGGTGAAAACTGCTGGCAATAACTGGCAGCAACATCAGGAGAATGGCATAAATAAATGATTAAATGCGAGCGAGCGAAGCGAGCGAGCTTCAAAATTTTGACTTATTGCAGTCCCAAAACTGCCGTTTGTAGCTATATTTTTCGCTTTGGAAATTAAGGGGGGGGGGAGCACCGGGCGAAAACTGCTGGCAATAACTGGCAGCAACATCAGGATAATGGCATAATGATTAAATGCGAGTGAGTGAAGCGAGCTTCAAAATTTTGACATCTTACAGTCCCAAAACTGCCGTTTGTAGCTATGTTTTTCGCTGTGGAGATTAAGGGGGGAGCACCGGGCGAAAACTGCTGGCAATTACTGGTAGCAACATCATGAGAATGGCATAATGCGAGTGTGCGAAGCGAGCGAGCTTGAAAATTTTGACATCTTACAGTCCCCAAAACTGCCATTTGTAGCTATATTTTTCGCTTTGGAAATTAAAGGGGACGCACCGGGCACAACTGCTGTCAATCACTGGCAGCAACATCAGGAGAATGCCATAGCAATTAAATGCGAGCGAGCGGAGCAAGCGAGCCTTAAAATTTTGACATTTTGCAATCCCAGAAAATGTCGTTTGTAGCTGTATTTTTTCGCTTTGGAAATTAAGGAGAGGCACACCGGGCGAAAACTGCTGGCAATTACTGGCAGCAACATCAGGAGAATGGCATAATGATTAAATCCGAGCGAGCGCAGCGAGCGAGCTTCAAAATTTCGACTTATTAAGGGCTTTTTACACTTGTAAATTTTTGCTTAGCCCCGGACTATCGGTGGGGCTAAGGGGGGGGGGGGCCTTAGCCCCACCGATAGTACGGGACTATCCTTAGCCCACTTTCTGTTTACACTCGTTTTTGCCAAAGTGGGCTAGCCCCACCGATAGTACGGTACTATCTGCCCTGCAAAATAGCAGGGGTTAGCACCGCAATTGCGGTGCCAAGCAAGTGAGTGTAAACAGAACGAAAAAATAATCCTGGGCTAAGCGACGGAGACGAAGTGCGACCCTCACTGACCAATCAGAAACGAGGTAATCAAGTGCTGCCGGTGCGTGCGTGTACGTGTACAGTACACAGCGTAATTATGAATATTCATGTGGTTTGGAAAGTCCGGGGCTAAGAAAGACGAGTGTAAAAAGGTCAGTTTTCTCCTTAGCCCCGGACAAGAGATAGTACGGGACTAATTGGCGAGTGTAAAAAGCTGAAAAAATTGGTACGGACTAACGATAGTCCTGGGTCAGAGAAAGTCCGGGGTTAAGAAACACAAGTGTAAAAAGCCCTTTACAGTCCCAAAACTGCCGTTTGCCACACGTATAGCTTTATTTTTAGCTTGGAAATTAAGGGGGAGCACCGGGCGAAAACTGCTGGCAATTTATGGCAGCAACATCATGAGAATGGCATAATGATTAAATGCGAGTGTGCGAAGCGAGCGAGCTTGAAAATTTTGACATCTTACAGTCCCCAAAACTGCCATTTGTAGCTATACTTTTTGCTTTGGAGATTGGGGGGGGGGGGCGCACCGGGCGCAACTGCTGTCAATCACTGGTAGCAACATCAGGAGAATGGCTTAGCGCTTAAATGCGAGTGAGCGGAGCGAGCGAGCTTTTAAAATTTTGACATTAATTTTTACACCCCAAAGACTGCCGTTTTTAGCTATATTTTTGTAATTTGGTTTGTCCCACTTTTATGGGGGAACCATCCCCCCCCCCATCGACGCCTCTGCATATGAGGGAGTAATTTGTTAAGTGAAAGATATGCTGCACACTCTTTGACAAATTAGGGAAATATACGTCAATCTCAACAGTGTACTTATCGAAAGGGATCCAGTATAGCGGAGCTTTTGCATGTTTATGAATTGCAATTCAACGATTTGGTGCATAGTTCTGGCGGTATTTGGACAATAATTCCATAAAGAAAGTTCGAAATTTGTCCTCATCTTGGAAATTGATTGGGGGATAAATGATTTGCCTGCCTAAACGCTTTCGTAGGGGCGGGGCGAATGCCCTTTGCCCCCCCCCCCCCGAGAATTTTCGACGCCCTTGATCTTCCCTGGGTATACCCATAGATGTATCTTGACTGAATTATCAGTCACTGTCGTTCCTCATGAATGATTCAGGAAATGGAGGGGGTTCAATTATGGCAATATAGTTTTGTTATTGTTTGTTTGTTTGTTTTCGTACATATTTTGCAGATGGTCCCAAGTTACTCTCGTCTTAGCATGTTTACACGTAGGCCTACACTATTTGACGTTGTCAACGTCTGAGCCATACCTTACAGTGTATGTCCATGTCCGCGAGCGAGCGAAGCGAGCGAGCGCTTGAGAAAATTATGCATTCGATTTCCTACAAGATAGAATACTGTTCAGCTCTGTTACCTGTCTGAAGGCCGGCGTACAAACGTCATGCAATATGCCAAAATTGATACAATCACATTTCTGCTTCCTCCATTTTTTTTCTTCAAAATTCAGGGGGGGGGGATGATTGTACAGGCCATCCCCCCCCTCCTCCATTTCAGGGGGGGGGGGATATATCCCCCCCCCCCCCCGGGATTTACGCCCATGCCGAACACTATACCGTGATTTAAACAACATTCAACATTCTATGTATACCACGTGTTTTCCAAAACGTCAGTCAAAATGCTGTGTCGATTTTTTTAGCAATCCTATACGTGTGCTTATCCTTATTGTCAAAGTGGACAACAAAACGGCACATACAAATAAAAGTATGATTGTGAATAATGTTCTCCGTATAAACGATCGACCTTATACACAGCCAGTCGCCAAGTGAGGACCGCAAAGTTTACGACTGGTATTTATTACCTCCTGACAAACACGGAAAATCCTGAGCAAAACCATCCCAGGAGCCGTTGACTTCAACTCCACTTGACCGATGATCTTACTTAACTTGAGTACACACACGTTTTGTTGCTTTTCTTTCATGTTTGAGTGTGATGTCGTTGCAATCTGATATAACTTCATGATACCTAAATGTATAGCAGAGCTTATACAAGAGGTGTGTACTATGCTATGCGAATCCCTCCCCCCCCCCCCCCCGAAATGCATGATTTCACTAATTGGTTGCAGTCCTCTAATAGACTGTAATAAAGAGTGAGTGTCTTTTGGCTGTCGAAGACAAAATCAACATTATTGTCGAGTTCTGTGACACTCCCGTCGAATTATTCGGGGACCAGTCTGACCCAAAAACATCATTGATGTTTTTCGAAGCAGCGGTTCATGTGATAAGTAGCACACATCGCTCGCGCTGAGTCGCCACAAGCCACACACCATACAAGCGCCACTCACCAGTGACATTAGGTACTTTTCGATATGCACGTTGAGCCAGGCGTCACCCTGTTATGACGTAGTTTTTACGTACTGCGCATGCGCGAGTGTCGACCCTCGGCTCATCGCACAAATTTCGAACGCGTTAACCCCGGTTATCACCGTCCACCCAAATCGGTTGCGCCGCGCTCAACCCACCTTGCTATGACGTCACACTCCTCTCGGGTATCGTACGAAAGAGCACGATGACTCTCGGGAAATCCGTGCTCAGTTCACCTGTTTTCCTTTTTCTTTCGGGAAAATATTTATATTCTAATTACATGAAAGCTTATGATCTTGATACGTCACAGCAGCAACGCTGACATACAAACTACAGCCTCTGGTACCTACTTTATTTGCCCGTTTTTACTGTTTCGCACTTTGCAACTGCCTATCGTAGTCCCACACATGCATTTACACGTAATGCTGTACGCAAACAGATCTTGGTGCTTTTGGCCTAGCTAGTGCAGCAGTGCATTTGTCTAGTAGTCTTACCATGCATCATGTTTTAAAATCCACATAATTCCTCCCAGGATACGCATCTAGTCAAAGACAAAATAAATGTTACAAGTACAGAAACGAGTCACAAAGTCCGCATATATGCACGCAAGGCACAGGTTGCCTCCTGCACACGCCACGAGACGTAGCAGCGGGTCAACGTACAGACGTGACGCCTTGACGTACGGTTGCGCTCGGCGGCACGTCCTTCTCGTTCACCCAATCGAAAACTCCCTATTGGGAGGAGAGAGGAGCAACAAAATTCTCGCTACTGAAAGGGCGGGAGCTGGGGAACGCGCCGTGGTTCGCCACGCATACTGCTGAAGATAGACATTGCGCAAAAGGAGATCGTAGAAGGCAGACGGAATTTGCGGGGGGGGGGGGGGGGACTCATTTGGAGCTAAGCAAAGGCGAGTCACGATCGGAGCTTATAAATAACGGCACGCTGAACTCTTGTTTTCTGCCTGCTTGTATGTGGAAAGAGTAGGATGTAGGATTCATTTATTCATTCATTTATTTATGGGGGCACTGTCTGCCTTCATGTTTTCTAACAGTCTTTAAGTCGGAGTATCCCTGGAAAAAAATGCAACACAAATCCGAATGTATAGGCTCAATATGATAAATGAGGCATAGACCCTATCCATGGAGCACCCTGCCGTATCCACCAATCCTTCCAGGAGTCACACCCAGAGATCCTTTCAACTTCAAAAATATTTGACGAAACCCCAACAATGATCAATGACATGTGGGAGGTGGTACGTGTATTATCTCGCAATTAAGGTGATCGAAGATGTCCCACAATCATTAATTATTGTTGAGGCGCGTGCAAAGTCCTTCTAAAGAAAACAATTTTTTTTTTTCACACGAGCGGGAGTCGCAATCATTGGGTATGCGCCCTCACTCGGCTTGCTGCAACTCGGAGAAATAAAGACGAAATAAAAACGGCTAGAAACTATACTACACCGACCCCAGCTTGGCATGAAAAGTTAATTTGCAGGCAAAAACCCTTGTTCATCGAAAAAAAGTCTGCGTGCGCTAAGACTACTACACGCACGACTTGCAGAATGCCAAGGGTAAAAGTGTGGTTGATTATGTGCTTGTGTTATCTAGTCTAATGCCTAAAATTTCTGATTTTCGTGTTGAGATGCCATGGATAAATGTTTGTCTGATGCTCATGGGGCTGTTTCAGTTCAATTTTGTTTTAATACTAATGGAAGTGAAGTTGATATTGGAAGTCAGTCTCTTCATGATGACTTAGTCAGTACCCCAGCTTGTGATACGCCAATGTATGTCCCTCTCAAGACCAAGTGGGATGATGACCTTAAAGGTAGGGAATCCCATTTGCATGCCTTAAATGAAGAGTTGTATAAACACAGTGGTATGTTGAAGAGAGTATCATTTTGGAAACTGCCATATAAAGTATTGAAAGTGGAAGGTAACATTAAGTACATTTTTATTGACCGTTAGATTTTGAATTGAATTCTTTTCGGGGCTCACCGTAAATTCCAGTACATTACTAGGCTACCTTTGCAGACCCATGCACTGCATGTGTGTCCATCATGTATATTTTGTGAATAAAGTTCATCAAAACTTACAAACATTTCTATATACATTCTTGCCACACACTCTATATGTTATTACATCAGCTCTGATACTTTTAGATTTGTGTTTATAGATAAAAAAAAAAAAATACAGAAGACTGCAACAAAAAGGCTTAAGTGTGGCTGACACACAGAACTACTGAGTAGTTGAGTTTTGTGCATTATTCAAATTGTAGATAACTGTTGACTTCCAAATTTCTAAGCAGTGGCTTAAAAAAGTCCCCTGAGGTTCATATTTAATGTTTTGCTGCATTTTGGGAGTTCTGTAAAAGGTATCCCTACCTTTAAAGTTGATAATAAGAATGCATTTAATTTAGCTGATATTGAGAATATTAATATCAAACTTGATAGCTTGAATGTTGTTCATTTAACCAAGGCTGAATTAGATGCCATTGTTCAAGATGTGAATCAAATTTTTATTGCCCCTGCATGCCAAGTCCCCTGCCATGTGTAAAGATGTGTTTAAATCAAATAATTTAGCCAAAAGTGTTCGTGCCCGGAATAAGCCTTGGTTTGATAAGTCATGTGAAGTGCAGAGGAAACTGTATTTTAAAGAGAAGCGTAGATTGAAAGGGGAGAATACCAATGAGGCGAGAGCTGAATTACAAAGTAAAGCTAAGTAATATAAGAGATTTATTCGGAAGGCTTTTAGAAGTTACAATAAAGATTGTGTAATCGTATGCGAAATTTAAAAACTTGCAAACCAAAAGAGTACTGAACACTTTTAAATAAAGCAAGCATTATTGTGATGATAAGCTATAGGTAAAAAACATTGGATATGTTTAAGGGGTACTTTGAAAAGTTAAGCACTAAGCCTAGTAGTCCAGCTACTGAGGCTGGTACAGATTTTGATCCCTCACTAATTACACACTCTAGTATTAATGAATATATTAATAGAGAATTTATAGAAGAGGAAGTTTTGAACTCATTACTAGTCTGCGGAATAATAAGGCATGTGGAATTGATAACATTTTGAATGAATATTTGAAGAATTGTCCAAGTGAATTGGTTTCATTTATAGTTAAGATGTTTAATATCATTTTGATGCCTGGTGTGGTTCCGTCAGTATGGTGTTTAGGGATGATTAAACCTTTGTACAAGAAGAAAGGTTCGCTAGACGACCCTGACAATAATATAGGGGAATCACCCTTCTTAGTTGTTTAGGGAAGTTGTTTATTGCTTGTATTAATGCGAGTCTTACTGGAGTAATAGGTGATGAGCAAGCTGGATTTAGGGGGAGCTACAGTACCTTGGATCATATATTTACATTACATGGGCTGATTGATCTGTATTTACAACGGGGAAAGAGGATCTATTGTGCCTTTATTGATTACAGAAAAGTTTTCGATTTAATTGAGCGGTCTTGTTTGTGGTCAAAATTGATTTCAAGTGGTTTAAATGGAAATGTTATTCGTGTTGTTTATAACATGTATGAAAATGCTAAATCTTGCGTTAAGCTTGGGCACAACATTTTAAACTTTTTTCATGTAATATTGGGGTGAGGCAAGGCGAAAATCTATCTCCTTTATTATTTGCAGTGTATTTAAATGATTTTGAATATTTTGTTAGCAGACATTACAAGGGTCTTGATATGTGTGCATCTGAGATAAGGAAACATCTCAGTGATGATGATGTGGACATTTTTCTACGCCTTTACGTGTTATTATATGCTGATGACACAATAGTCATGGCCGAGTCAGCTGATGAATTGCAATCTGCTTTGTCTGCTGTTCAGCAATATTGTGACCTTTGGAAGCTATAAAATAAAACTGATATGGAATAATCTTCGAGTATAATTCTATATTAATAGATATATCAGATGAGTGGCCGTACACGGCCAGTCGAGTAATTTTCATTTTCATTTCATCATTTTTTGCGCAATTTCTATTCGCGCATCCCCGTGTCTTTACCATCATATACCACCTATCTTTTATAAGTAGGGATGGCGAAAAGTAATTCCCATCACAAAGACATATTTTCGTTAGAAAGTGGCTGATGATTATGCAATGAGACATGAGTCAATTGTCTTCCTATCTGCGCGGCAGATCCAGTTTGCCACATGCTTCAAATACTTTCGAGTGGCGGCATCGAACGTGACTTCAAAGGAAATACGACAGTTGTGACTCCATTCTCTTGAACCCCCTTGCAGAGATGGAGTGGCAACTCTTCGTAATTCATGCAAACACATGTTTGGGTTCAAGGCGTTACAATGGGATGTCTAGCATTCCACTACGCTTTGAAGTCATGCTCGGCACCGCTCTAGTTGCAAGACGAAGTTCGGAGACGAAGAACGCATTTCACCTTTCGTTGAATTACAAGCTTTATTTCACCGCAAAATTTTAGATGAAATAATCGAATTGAATTAGAATAGTTTAGGAAAGAATTCAATATCATAAACATGTATTTATAGTTTCTTCGTAATTCGCAAATCGAAATGAAATGAAAATAAGGCCCTCTTAAAAGCCTAATATTTTTCTATAATGCGCACATTTCCGCATGTTAATTTTCTATCTTTTAATAAGGGGTATTTTGATCTTTCAAATAAAGTACTCCGCTAAAGCGTGTTCCAGCGTGTTTTTAAACTACTTGCTGTTAAAATTGTGAGTTTTACACTGCATTCTGATTCGCTGCTCCAATTCAAGGTACACAAATTCATTGTTGCCGTCACATTGAAAGAGAGAGCGAATTGTAGTAGGAGCAAGTATTTCTAGATGTGAAAGCGCTAGTCCCGATTATTGATGCTCTCTTTATTTGTCAAAGCACATGGGTAACACCTGTAGTTGAACGCATAACTTCTCGGCGGTGCCGCGCATGACTTCAAAGGAGAGCAGTAGTTGTCTCTCTCTCTCTCCCTCTCCACTCGCACCGAGACCGAAGCAGACCCAGCTGACCTCGTTAATGGCTTTTGACCTCTCTCTCCCTCACTCTCACTTACATCGCTCACTCTGTTCAATGTACCGGCTATAGGCATGCTGCGATATTCATATCATCAAACGGCGCTGCTGCGAGCTACCATATTACGCCGAATTATAGGACCTCATGTTGTCACTATGTATGCCCACGACCGTCACGCTATGTTGCGCCATGTGGTGATGCAGCGTCATTCCATCCACGTTGCAATCGATTATCTCATCCCCCCAAAACACCCACGTAATATTGATCATTATGATCTCATACTATGTCACGACATGTTGCGACGTGGGCGGATATTTATCATTAATATTTTCTTGCGCCATGTGTTGCAATCGATGAGTTCATGATATAAACGCGGCCATGATGTCACCCTATGGTGCAATCGATGAGGTCATCTGTTACGCAAAAAATGATGTCATCATTTACCTAATATAGCCCCTGTTACGTAATACAACTGATTGTGCAATCAATTGCGCAGTTTTTCTCGACATACCGAAACCCATATCTACTCACTGGAAGCATCACAAAGGGACTGTGACCTTGGAATCCTCCGCCTGCGGCGTCCCCTGTGAGTACGCCGCTGCTGCGCAATCCCAAGATTACATAAGGGGGTTTCACACCAGGCTTTCCGTAGAGTTACGTAGTGTTACGTAGAGTTGCGTAGTGACTACGCAACATTACGCCACTATACGCTGTGAGAACGCAACTCTACGTAAGAGGACGCCGAGGGACGCAATATAGGTACGCAAGATGTACGCAAAAAATTAAACATGTTTAATTTTTCGCGTACCCTCCGCGTAGAGTAGAGCTCTGATACGCAGGTTTTACGCAAGTCTACGCAACGCTACGCAACTGTGCGCCATCTACTAGTATACGCAACAGTACGCCACCGAACCCCTTTCACACTAGAGCACTTTTTGTGCTCGCGTATGACATGGCGTAGTGTTGCGTACTGTTACGTAGACATTTGCGTAGACTTGCGTTGACTTGGCGTACATTTTCGTAGACTTGCGTAGGCCTGGCATACATTTGCGTAGTGTTGCTCACAGTTGCGTAGCCTATCATTATAGGTGCAGATTTGGCATTCAAATGCCTGACCCATGTTAGAAAACTGCTTGATATCATTCATCCCATTGGACTCTGAATTGCTGGTGAATGTATAGCCTACTTACCTGTGCTCTTCGAGACTTGCACTTAACTATTTCTTCTGTAGGCGTAATAATTGTAAAATGCCGAAAAGGAAGAACAAAAGGTGTGGTAGGAACATGAATTCTCTTGCTCGTTATACATGCCTCTAGTGATCAAAATACAGACAATTCGCCAGCACTAGTAGACCCAAACGCATTTTCTTCAACCCGTCTGGTTCGTGAAAGCCTATACTTGTAGACTCGCTGCTGGTGAGTCATGTCACAAAATGACAGAGGCTTCATCAGCCAAGTCCTCAGCGCAAGAGCATCATCTCCCACAAGGAAGTAGTCAAATTGCTGCATGGTCATCATGGGGCAGAGGGTCTGCTGCAGGGAGGTTCAGCTTGATGCTGCAGGGAGGTTCAGCTCTGGTTGAACACGGGGCGATCTTTAACGGCCCGTTAACGATCGCCCCGTCACTGTACAGGCATGCTAACCTAGAAATATTTAACTGCACGTTTCTTGAATATGAGACCATTCTGAAGCAAATAATTTTCACACAACAATAGATATATAATGTACTCTTATGAGTCCTACAAGGATTTGAACAATCATCCCCCAGCATTCCCACTGATTCCCACTGATCAGTTACTAGCCATCCCTTTTAATCGAGAAGAAACCTTTGAAGATATAAAACAAATTTAAGGTCTTTGCAGGTTTCTTGATGACAACATGTTTATCTCTAAGCAAATCGAAATCCATATTTTAGGGTCTTGTAGGTATTGTAAACCTTAAAGTTACGGCAGGTTTCAGGTTCCAAAGATTCCAGAAGTTGGCATCTTGTTTTGTAATTCTCAGTGCAATTCGTGTCAGGAGTTAATTGAATACCTGAGGCGCCATCCGCATAAAATTGATTATTTTAATGAAGAAAAATCTTCGGCATGCAGTTCTTTCATCAGTTGTTCATATTGCCAATGTATGGATCAACGCCGGATCCAAGGTTTGACCCACACTCTCCTTCTCATTGTTGCAACAGCTCGTTTTCTTCTCTTTTTCCGTTCTTGAAAACGTTCGCATTCTGCGATGCGAATCTGTAGGGCGTCCAAAGTGCTGAGGAATTAAAGATAGTAGCAAAGGATAATATTATAACCTCCCCCATGATATTTTGCTATGTGTTCGAACAGCATGAAAGAGTGAACTAAAAAGCAGAAGGTTAAATGTGCTGAAGTAGCTCCGCAGTTTCATTAATTTGTTAATAAATCGCTTCTTAATTACAATTGTTATTGTAATCCCTGCAGCATAGACATGCGTACTGTATATTATATCATTAATTTCCTATCATATCGTTGTTAATGCAAGTCAAACGGCTGTGTTTTAAATTTACTTATGTATATTGATTTGCAGAGAATAAAGTATCTATCAAACAAAATCAAACAAATAAATCGGCGGTACGCAACTTTGCGCAACTGCTTGCAACTCTACGCGGTCTCTACGCCCGGCCTACGTATATACGCAACTGTACGCCCGCTATACGCAAAATACGCTACGCGGATACGTGCTTCCTACGCAACCATACGTAACTCTACGCCTGGACCACGCCGGGACTACGCCAGTCCTACGCGTAGCATCATGATTATTTGTCATGAGTACGCAGGTAATTTCGGCGTAGACGCTACGCAACTCTGCGCAACTGTACGCAAAGCCCGGTGTGAAACCCCCTATAGCCTACCCTTCTCCAAACAGTCAAAGGAAGTAGATGACTGGGCTTCCCATTAAACTGATGGAGGGCATGTACATCATATGTAATACGATTCGGTTGAAAACTACTGCAATACTCATTGGCATGTTGCGTTACCTCGACTTCAGTACATGGACCTGGGTTTGTTTGAATGTCACCGGACAGTAGGATGGCTAACTGAAAACATGCACATGTGTTGCTATAGTATGCAACAGGTTTACCACAGTGTTTGGCAAGCCTGTGAACAGGAGAAAGTAGACTGTGATTACAGTTACAAGCATCAGTTGGCAGGATGAATATATGGTTCACGTTCAAGAGAGATACAATCAGAGGTATACAAAAGAAGAGATTCCAGAGACGCCAGATCTTAATCCCCTCCATTGCTGTGGAGGTGATGCTAATTGACATACACATGTGAAGGGTGTGACAACAAAAGGTGCTATTGAAAGTACAAAGCAAGTACACATACAAGATGCACGAAGCAAGTGTACAACACTGGACACTGAAAGTGGCAATACAGAGTCGCAGGGATGCCAAGTTCAAAAGAAATTTATGAGTGAGATTTTTATGACTCTGCATCTCGGCGAGCGAATGTGCGCGCAGCCCCCCCCCCCCCGGACTCACACGGCATGGGAGCTTTTTCAATTTTTAGCTCTTAATGGTGCAATCAGGTGCATACTTGAGTGACTATTTTTTACTTATTCTGAAAGACAGAAGGAAAATATACCTTCAATTGTAACTATCACTTTGAGTATCCTTGTAACTATCCTTTGAGCTATGCTCCTTATTATGGGCCCAAATTGCAGACTTTGCCCGATGCGTGAGAAAAATGGGTGCCATGCGTGAGATCGTGAGACGACCCCTAAATGCTTGCGTCTCACTCAGAATGCGTAAGACTTGATAGCTCTGGAGTCGGCTACAGTATCAAGATACAAAATTCAACTGCTTAAATATACAGCTAACTTACCAACAAATTGACTAGAAATGGTCTAGCAAGATCCTTGACACAAACAGAATACAATATAAACAACCATACTGCAAAAAATGCAGCAAAAACCTGGTTTAAAAAAAAGACAATATAATCAGAGCCCTAAATGAATGGGGCTACCTATGGAGGCGCACACCGAAAATTTATAGCCGGGTTCACACGTACAAGTTAGCGGGATGACGATCGCGATGCTCATCCCGAGTTTTTTTGCGAGCGTCCACACGTACCAAATTAGCGGGATAGCGATCGCGATCGGTATCCCGCTAATTTGGCGAGCGTCCACACGTACCGAATTATCCCGCTAATTGCCGATAGAGATAACAGCAAAGCCTGCAAACTGGGTCACACAGTGCCCTTCTCTATCACTGCCTGCGCGCACTTACCTTTGTCCATTGTCTTTTACGCGTCATTGGTGTGGTTCGCGCGCTGTTGTTATTGTTCTCCAAAGAGGTGAAGGACCTCCTCGCAGAGGCCTCGCTGTTGTGATGTGCGCATTGCATGATGGGATGTAAAAACTCGAGATTCTAATCCCGACCGTTCACACGTACCAGCGCGGGGCCAATTATCCCGCTAATTGGCGAACCAGCGCAAGATTTCTTGGGATTAGCATCGCGATGCTTATCCCGCTAATTTTCTGTCCACACGTGCAAAAAACTCGGGATGACGATCGCGATGCAAATCTCGAGATTTGTATCCCGCTAATTGATGTACGTGTGAACCCGGCTAATATGACAGAAACATGCAAGTTATGCTGAGTCGAGGGGAAGGTGCATTCCAATGTCTTTTGTTAAACATTTCAGTACTTTAGCAATGACTGACAGATGATGTCATCTCAAGAATACTGATGTCAAGTTCCACGCTCAATAGTACTGACTTAGCAATAACATGTACCAGCAGTGTGAACAATCATTAGACCTATTGATAGGCCAACATTTATGCACACAGTAATCACTCGACTGCAAGTCTTCTTCAATGCCTCCCCCACCTTTTTTTTTTTTCTTTTGTATAAAGTACATTAGTCATTACGTTAGTTTCAAAATCGACGTTAGAGTTACAATGATGGGCGATATTTCCTTTCAGCTTGTTCATTTGTGTGTATGTAAGTTGAGGGGGTGGGGTCAGGCTTTCCGGAAGCCTTACGAATTTCTCAGTGATCACAACCTAGGTGACAAAGGCAACATTATAGGCCCTATTATATTATTAGATCTCTGGTATTTGCACTTGTCATTTCAGTCGGCAGCGCAGACAAATAAATAATAATAATAATAATAATAATAATGAAAAAAAATGGGCCATTCATGTATGCGTGATTCTTGGCTCAAGTATAGCGGAAGCGTCGCATCGGTGGTAAAATTCTCTCTCTCTCTCTCTCTCTCTCTCTCCCTCTCTCTCCCTCCCTTGCCCCTCAATCCTAGTTTGCAGGCACAAACCCTTGGTGGTTGTATAGGAGTCTGCATGCGCCAGGACTAATACACGCAACACTACACTGCACCCTCTCCGGGAGAAGCTTCAACACAGGGCCTATGGGACAGTGCCAAAGTGGTGCATGTAGTAGTCTTGGCGCAGACTCCTTTACGACCAACAAGGGTTTGTGCCTGCAAACTACCTCAATCCCGGGATAAACCACAGTTCGACATGGAAAGGTGACCTTGTACCTGTCACTCATGACAATAACAACATGCGCAGTGAGAAATTGCACATCTATACGACGTTTTTTTCGGAATGGTCGAAATAAGCGTCTGAACTGTCTATCAGCTTTACGATTATTCTTTATACGTCGCTTCTTTATCGAGTTTTGGTATAAACCTGGCTTGCGTCTGAAGGGGGTTGTTCGAAGGCTTTCCCACCGTTCTCTCTTCCACCTCCCGGGTTTTATCCACCGAACTATCCTGTCGTTTTATCCAAGGAAAAGAGGGGAGAGAGAGAAGGAGAGAGAGGAGAATTTTACCAAGAGACGGAAGTAGAGGGAGGAAAGAGACGGAACTCATTAAATGCCGTGCGATTTAAAACCGTTGTGCGGAAGGAATATTTTTTAGTTGCTGACTGGAGGTGCTCAGAGGCAGACGTAAAGCCAGCTAAGAAGGTAAGAACATGACAACTAGAGGACGTGCACATTTTTCTCTGCTTCTAGATAGAGTAATGTGAGCCCTGATATTAGACATTCTGTCAATTTATTCACTTATTTTTTCTCTCTCTCTTTGTTTGTTTGTTTTTGTTTTTGCTTTTGTTTGTTTGTTTGTTTGTTTGTTTGTGGTTTTTTTTTTTTTTTTTTGGGGGGGGGGGGGCTTAAACTATTTTGCTTTGTTACCCCGTGCTGTATGTTGTTTCCATTTCTCCATCGTGTGAAATGTAATGCCATCTATTCTACAATGCCCAATTGGATTTGGTAAACATTTATTTTCAGAAAATATACAGCTTCGAAAAATATTTGACGTAACCTCAACAATGATCAATGACATGTGGGAGGTGGCTGCGTATCATCGCGCAATCAAGCCAATCAAAATCATCCCACAAGCATTGATCATTGCTGAGGCACGTGCAAAGTCCATCGAAGAAAGAAAGTTTTTTGAGACGAGCGGGGAGAGGGAGAGGGGTCATGTAGAGCCCACTAATGTCAAAATCGACCACTAATGTCAAAACAACCACTAATGTCGTAACACATCGACGACAAATGTCATAACAACCACTAATGTCATAACACGTCGACGACAAATGTCATAACAACCACTAATCATAACACGTCGACAACAAATGTCAAAATCGGATTAACCACTAATGTCATAACACGTCGACGACAAATGTCAAAATCTCCAAATTTTACTGCAAATGTCATAACGCGTCACAGGAGCATATCCAGGAATTCCGTAAAGGGGAGGCACCTTTACAAAATCAAAGGCTGGCGAGACCCTCCCCCCCCCCCCCCATTTTCTTATTTTTATTTCTGTTGCGTTAACAAAATATAGACAGGGGGCACCAGAGGAGAATGCGCCCCTCTCGATCCCCGATTGCGTCAACCGCAAATGTCAAAATTGGGTTAATCACAAATGTCATAACACGTCGACCACAAATGTCATAACGCGTCACAGGGGCGGATCCAGGAATTCCGTAAAGGGGAAGTGCCTTTACAAACTCAAAGGCCAGCAAAACCCCTCCCCTTTCTTTTTCTTTTTCGCGCCCCCTCTAGATCCGCCACTGCGTCAACCACAAGTTAATGTCAAAACCCTTCATTTGCATTACAGAAGCGGATCCAGGAATTCCGTAAAAGGGAGGAGCCTTTACAAAGTCAAAGGCTTCCACATTCCCTCCCCATTTTTTTTCTTTTTATTTATGTTGTTAAGAAATAGAAGGGGGGCACCATAGAGGAATGCGTGCCCTCTCCATCCATGATGGCGTTAACCACAAATGTCAAAACTCATTGCTTGCATTACAGGGCCGGATCCAGGAATTCCCTAAAGGGGAGGCGCTTTTACAAAATTAAAGCTTCCGCACCCCTCCCCCCATTTTTCCCTTTTTAGTTTTATTGTTTAAACTAAAGAGAGAGAGAGATAGAGAGAGAGAGAGAGAGGGGGGTACCAGAGGGGGATGCGCCCCCTTTTTGATCCGCGATTGCGTCAACCACAAATGTCAAAACTCATTGCTTGTAATACAGGGGCGGATCCAGGAATTACGTAAAGGGGGGGGGGGGGCACCTTTACATAATTAAAGCCTGGCGCATCTCCCCATCTTTTTGTTATTATTTATGTTGTTTTGAAGAAAATAAAGAGAGGGAGCACCAGAGGGGGATGCGCCCGTCTCGATCCGCGATTGCGTTAACCACAAATGTCAAAACTAATTACTTGCATTACAGGGGCGGATTCAGGAATTCCGTAAAGGGGAGGCGCCTTTACAAAATTAAAGCTGCCGAACCCCACCCCCATTTTTCCCCTTTTAAGTTTTATTGTTTTAACTAAAGAGAGAGGGGGGCACCAGAGGGGGATGCGCCCCCTTCTCGATCCGCGATTGCGCAAACCACAAGTGTCAAAACTCACTGCTTGTAATACAGGGGCGGATCCAGGAATTACGTAAAGGGGGGGGGGGCACCTTTACTAAAGCCTGGCGCATTCCCCCCCCCCCCCATCTTTTTGTTATTATTTATGTTGTTTTGAAGATTTTTTTCTTTTTATTTATGTTGGGTTGTTGTTGCTGTTTTTAAAGAAAGGGGGCACATGAGAGGGATGCGCCCCCTCACGATCCATGATTGCCTCAACCACAAATGTCATAATTCCTGGATCCAGGAATTCCGTAAAGGGGAGGCGCCTTTACAAAATTAAAGCTGCCGCACCCCCTCCCCATTTTCCTCTTTTTAGTTTTATTGTTTTAACTGAAAGAGAGAGAGATAGAAGGGGGGCACCAGAGGGGGATGCGCCCCCTTCTCGATCCGCGATTGCGTCAACCACAGATGTCAAAACTCATTGCTTGTAAAACATGGGCGGATCCAGGAATTACGTAAAGGGGGGGGGTGGGGGCACCTTAACATCAAAAGCCTGGAGCACCCCCCATCTTTTTGTTATTATTTATGTTGTTTTGAAGAAAAAAAAAAAGAGGGGGGCACCAGAGGGGGATGCGCCCGTCTCGACCCCCCATTGCCTCAACCACAATGTCAAAACTCATTGCTTGCATTACAGGGCCGGATCCAAGAATTCCGTAAAGGGGAGTCGCCTTTACAAAATTAAAACATGCCGCTCCCCTATTTTTTTTTTCATTTCATTTCTGTTGTTTTAACAACAAAAAATAGATAGGGGGCACCAGAGGGGGATGCTCCCCCTCTCGATACGCGATTGCGTCAACGACAAATGCCAAAACTCATTGCTTGCATTACAGGGGCCGCGGCGGCGGGTCCAGGAATTCCGTAAAAATAAAAAGAAATAAATAAGTTGAGGGGGTTACGCCAGCCTTTCATTTTGAAAAGACGTCTTTGCGGAATTCCTGGACCGCCCCTGTAATGCAAGCAATGAGTTTTGACATTTGTGGTTGACGCAATCGCGGATCGAGAGGGGACTCATACCTCTCTGGTGCCCCCTTTCTATCTTTTTTTTTTTTTTGTTACAACAACAGAAATAAAAAGAAAAAATAGGGGTGCGGTAGCTATTTTGTTGTTGTTGTTGTTGTTGTAAAAACAACACAAATGAAATGAAAAAAAATAGGGGGTGCGGCAGGTTTTAATTTTGTAAAGACGCCTCCCCTTTACGGAATTCCTGGATCCGCCCCTGTAATGCAAGCAATGACATTTTGTGGTTGACGCAATGGCGGATCGAGACGGCGCATTCCCCCTCTGGTGCCCCCCTTAAAAAGCAACATAAATAAAAAGAATTAAAAAAAAAACAACATACATAATAACAAAAAGATGGGGATGTGCCACTCTTTAGTTAAGGTGCCCCCCCCCCCCTTTACGCAATTCCTGGATCCGCCCCTGTATTACAAGCAATGCGTTTTGACATTTGTGGTTTACACAGTCGTGGATCGAGTAGGGGGCGCGCATCCCCCTCTGGTGCCCCCCCCCCCCCTCTCTCTCTCTCTCTCTCTTTAGTTAAAACAATAAAACTAAAAAGGGGAAATATGGGGGTGGGGTGCGGCAGCTTTAATTTTGTAAAGGCGCCTCCCCTTTACGGAAATCCTGAATCCGCCCCTGTATTACAAGCAATGAGTTTTGACATTTGTGGTTGACGCAATCCTCTCTGGTGCCCCCCTCTTCTCTCTCTCTTTCAGTGAAAACAATAAATCTAAAAAGGGGAAATGGGAAGGGGGTACGGCAGCTTTAATTTTGTAAAGGCGCCTCCCCTTTACGGAATTCCTGGATCCGCCCCAGTAATGCAAGCAATGAGTTTTGACATTTGTGGTAAACGCAATCATAGATGGAGGGGGCACGCATCCCCTTATGGTGCCCCCCCCCCTTCTATTTTTTTAACAACATAAATAAAAAGAAAAAATGGGGAGGTGGTGTGGAAGCCTTTGACTTTGTAAAGGCGCCTCCCTTTACGGAATTCCTGGATCCGTCTCTGTAATGCAATTAATGATGGGTTTTGACATTGACTTGTGGTTGACGCAGTGGCGGATCTAGAGGGGGCTCTGCGGCCCCTCCTCGTCTCTGTTTTTGTTAAAACAAAAGAAAGAAAAAGAAAAAGAAAGGGGAGGGGTTTTGCTGGCCTTTGAGTTTGTAAAGGCACCTCCCCTTTACGGAATTCCTGGATCCGCCCCTGTGACGCGTTATGACATTGTGGTCGACGTGTTATGACATTAAGTGATTAACCCAATTTTGACATTTGCTATTGACGCAATCGCGGATCGAGAGGGGGCGCATCCCCCTCTGGTGCCCTCTCTCTATATTTTGTTAACGCAACAGAAATAAAAATAAGAAAATGGGGGGGGGGGGGGTCTCGCCAGCCTTTGATTTTGTAAAGGCGCCTCCCTTTTACGGAATTCCTGGATATGCCCCTGTGACGCGTTATGACATTTGCAGTAAAATTTGGAAATTTTGACATTTGTCGTCGATGTGTTATGACATTAGTGGTTAATCCGATTTTGACATTTGTCGTCGACGTGTTATGACATTAGTGGTTGTTATGACATGTCGTCGACGTGTTATGACATTAGTGGTTGTTATGACATTTGTCGTCGACGTGTTATGTCATTAGTGGTTGTTATGACATTTGTCGTCGACGTGTTATGACATTAGTGGTTGTTATGACATTTGTCGTCGACGTGTTATGACATTAGTGGTTGTTTTGACATTAGTGGTCGATTTTGACATTAGTTGGCTCTACAGGTCACCACCTTCAGCCAGAAGTCTGGGAGAAATGATCGCAGAGATATAGGCCATTGGCAACGGACGCGATGTGAATTCACAGAATAATCTGGGTAGATTCCTCCGCTTGAAATTGCAGATGACCATATTTTCTCCTGGATTCGATTTATCAACAAAGAAAATCTTTTTCGTCGTATTAACTACATAATCAGTAGATATTTGGCCAGTACTTGGCACATCGCAGAGCCTCCTAGTTTGCAGCCATCAAGTCTTTTTAGCAACACCACTGTCCATGAAGGTTAGAACATTGGTGAAGGTGTTGAGGTGCGCCACCGTCACAGTTTATTTTGTAATCAGTTTTACCCACTTTTTCACGCTTACTTTAAAGGGACCCTGAAATCCAAATGCACGTTGATTTGTGTTGATTTATGATACCCTCAACATCACTTTTGCGGTGAAACGAATATCTAGAAACATTCCATATATTTTTAACGATTTTTTCTTCTATTTTTCTTCAGATTACTTGGGAACGCCCACAAAAAATCCATCCAAACCAATCAATATTAATATTCTTGAGATGACCTCATCTGTCAATCATTGCTAAAGTACTGAAATGTTTAACAAAAGACATTGGAATGCACCTTCTCCTCGACTCAGCATAACTTGCATGTTCCCTCGCCATGTCTATTGTTAGTCACATTAATATAAAAGAAACATGCAAGATTTTTTGTGGGCGTTCCCAAGTAATCTGAAGAAAAATAGAAGAAAAAATCATTAGAAATATATGAAATGTTTTTAGATATTTGTTTTACCGCAAAAGTGATGTTGAAGGTATCATAAATCAACACTAATCAACATGCATTTGGATTTCAGGGCCCCTTTAACGAGTCACTGTCCAAAATCTGGATGGGTTGCTAGAAATTATTCCAGCTGTATATAGAACATATTTTTATGAAACAATTACGTGTAAAATTGGCTTCTTGACTCTGGAATAACATTGATCGACTGCCGCTCATGTCTACCCGAAGTGATGTTAAACACAAGATGCATTTTTGCAGAACTGATCTACCAAACATCACATCGGGGGGAAAGGTACGGGAAGGGGTGTTGCTGGGGTGAGTCTCCGTTTACCGTGCCCCGAGTTTCCTTATACAGCGCGTTAATTTCCGAGTACAATGACCAATGTAGTTTAAAGAAAAATGGAAGAAAAAATCGTTAAAAATATATGGAATGTTTCTAGATATTCGTTTCACCGCAAGTGATGTTGAGGGTATCATAAATCAACATAAATCAACGTGCATTTGGATTTCATGGCCCCTTTAACTTTGTTAACTCACAATCATTGTATAATAGGTGTGGTGACGCGTGAAATATTGATCATGACATTATGCGCAGTATACCTGTGTAGCCGATTTTTCGCACACATCTGCACATCGTCTTGGACAGATTTTGGACAGTGACTCGTTAACTCACAATCATGTAATAGGTGTGGTGACATGTAAAATACTGATCATGGCATTATGCGCACTCAGTCTGAGTGTTAAAAGGGCATGAATGTATATGAACAGTTTTGTGAAACTGTCGTCTCATGAACTTTTGTCAAGACATACTCTAGACACATTGGGCGAACAACATGGCTGCATGGGACAAACCAGATGCCATAGCGGCATTTCTAGTCTGTATATGCCTTCACATAGTATTAGATTCATGATACTGATATAAAACAGGTATACTCGAGTACAAACCAAGAAATTAGGAAGGGAAAAAAATTGTAGCGTGTCACACCTATATCTAGCTCTATCCAAATGAGATGGGGCTGCATAGAGACGAAATCTGGATGGTGAAACAGTTTAAATAAAGACATACTCCCATGATGTCAAGAGAATTGATAAGATTATACAAGGATAGAAAGAAAGGCAGAAAAACGTAATGATTTGTGGGAATTAACTTTGTTCGAGTAAAAAAAAAAAATGTAGGCACAACTAATGTTTCTAGAAATATAGAGTCCTTCGCTGCATTACTAACACGTTGCACAGTCAGCACAGTCATACCGCGGTACTGACCGGCGCACTCACAGCAGCTGCCGATGAAATCAACGGCGATAGAAGCTCACGATATAGTTCGCTCAAGAGCGCCAGATACATGTACTGTATTCTCACCTCCACTTCCCTGCGAGCTCCACCAGAGAGGTTGGCGTGATTCCGCTTCGCCGAATACTCGTACTACACTCGTCTGGCAGGATTGCCAAATTGCTGACCATTCCGTCAATACGCACGTGTCATTCATGTGCGATTTGCTATCATGTTGGCACTGAGCAAATATAATTATGATGCATGACAGTTTTGTACTATTCATGCGACATTTATCCGATGAAGTGCTCAGCGTCAAGCACCGCCCGAGTGCTAAATAGAGTGGTTCAAGAGTTACTTCGGAAATAGAAGACAATTTATTACAATCAAAGACAATTATTCAGAAATAAGAGAAGTAAAATGTGGCGTTCCACAGGGAAGTTTATAAGGGCCACTATTTTTATTGTTTATATTAATGACTCGTCAGGCATCTGAAGTACTTTCCTTTATTCACTGTGCTGACGATACCAATGTATTTCATGACCACAATGATATCAATTTTCTTGTTCAAAAAGTCAATTTTGAATTACAAAAAGTGAAGAATTGAGTAAGAGCCAATAAATTATCGTTGAATGCCCAAAAACGAAATATATGATTTTTAGTAATACAGGTGTACTGTTGACACTTGAGAACAGCTATTGTTTTGGATGATTTTCATTTTATAGAAAGAGTTTCACATCATAAATTCCTTGGAATTATTGTTGTTAACTTTGTTAACTCAGCAGACATGTCAATGTGTGGTGACGTCTGAAATATTGATCATGGCATTATGCGCAGTAGGCCTATACCTGTGTAGCCGATATTCCGCTTACATCCTGCACATGATTGATTGATAATGGTTTATTGGAACAAACATGCAAAGTAGTAGCCCGAAGGCTAAATTATAATGCATCACATGAAAAACGTATAAATTACATCAAACAACAGACATTATATAAACATTTTAACAATAACAAATACACCACATTTCCCTATGATTGATTCAATGCAATGATTTTATAAAAATTCAATAAATATATTTTGCATATCATCTGTTTAAAAACAAAAAACCTCATTAACCATTAACACTTTGATACTCAAATAACTGTGTTTGCATTCATTTTTAACTGAACTTAACGTCAATTCCCCAAATCCAATTACTCATATCAATTATTGTTATTACAGAAAACACAAAACAAAGAATACTTTACAATACAAATACACAAACTAATAAATTATTTCTTATTGCACAAGCACCCTATGATACAAATTCATGAGGGTGTGTATACTACTCATAAGATACCTGTACATTTAATGGCAAAGTGCGATCTCTATCTTACATTATAGAGGGTGATCACTGGTGGGTAACAAAAATGGGAAATCAGCAGGACTAATAATTCACCAGTATGTTGTGTGGGCGTAATGGTGTGTATGAAAAAAAAAACACAGAAAAAGCAAATGAAAATGCCAAAAAGGGAAAGAGGGGGAGGGAGTGCAAGTGAGGTATTGAAAGAGAGAGTGTGAATACCAAACTCTGATCACCTGTGTTTTTGTTATGATGTAATGTTTACAGCATACCCAATCTGTAAATCTACATATCATATCACAAAACCTCATCTCACAATAACTATATTTCACCTATTTCCCCATACAAACACCTATTTCATAATCCCTACTATCTCCTCCACAATACAACTCCATGTACAATCCAATCCCATAACTGCGAAACACATTATATCTCAACATAATACCACTATCTAATTCACATAAAAACATCAAACAGTAAAGGCATAAATTCATAAAATGAGCATTAACGTGAACATATACTGGCAGTAAGATATAACATAATTGATAAGAACTAAAAAAAAAAATAGCATTAGCAAACAACATTAGCATTGAGTTAGCATTGATGGTTCAATACTGGAGGAGGTTGACAACTTCAAGTATCTTGGGGTGAGAATGCAGCAAAATGGTGATAACAGCAGGGAAATTAAAAGCCGACTAGCTATGGGTTTGAAGGCATTGAATGCCATGAGGAAACTGTGGCAAGGACAAGACAAGGAGACAAAACTCAGAGTTCTCAGAGCCTGCATTTTCCCAATTGTAACCTACGCATCCGAAGCTTGGGTTCTACGGAAGGCAGATGAGAAAAGAATCTGTGCATTTGAAAATAAATGTGATCACAGAATTTTGAGAGTCCCGTGGGTGGAACGACGAACAAATGAAGACATCGTCTTATTGGCAGGAGAACATGGGGGTAAAGGGGATGGGGTAGGGGATGGGGTGGGGGAGGGGTGTCAATAATTAAACTGGCTGCTTTTCGACTGGTGCATAACCAGACTTGAGGTAAGTCCGCTCGCTGAGGTCACTTGGTGCCGCCATTGTCCACGGGGGACGCCACTGTACCAGTATACTATCTTCTATACTTCTCTGATGGCATGCCTTCATATCGTGACTAATGTAGGAAAAAGATGTACATGTCAATGAGATCATCTCTAATAACATATTTGGTGGATCGTGTTTTACACATTCTGAATTCTCGTGTAGAATTAATTATGTAGGTTTACAGTCGAAATCAAGCCGTGTTTATGCCTCCGCCACGAAGTGCCGCCGGAGGCATTATATTTTCTTATTGTCCGTCCATCCGTTAAGTAGGCCCTATACTTGCTCTTTTGAACAATGTTAGCCATCCATCTAGATGAAACCTAGTTGCGGAAAGAATAACACTCAACACATTTATGGCAAGCATGTCAATTGATTTTTTTGCCAGTTATAATTCAATAATAATAATAATGATAATAATAACAATAATAATAATGATAATAATAATAATAATAATAATAATAATAATAATAATAATAATAATGATAATGATAATAATGTGAATATAGATAGGGTATTTTTATTGCCGTTTACCACTCAGTCTAAGTGCTAAAAGGACATAAATGTTTGTGAACAGTTACGTGAAACTGTCGTTTCATATTTTCAAGACATACTCTAGATGTATTGGGAGAACAACATACTGTTACATGGCTGAGACAAACTAGTTACCATAGCGGCATTTCTAGTCTCTATATGTCTTCATAGTATTAGATTCATGATATTGATATAAAACAGGTCTGTTACGGCACATTTTGGTAAATCGGCACATTTTGGTAAATTACCAAAATGTGCAGTTACCAAAATGTGCCGTCACTAAATAATTACCAAAAATGTGCACATTTTGGTAATTTACCAAAATGTGCCGATAGTGCACCTGACGGGATCAACTGTTACCAAAATGTGCAGTTAAAAGTGGATTTGCCTGCACATTTTGGACAATCTGCACATTTTGGTAACTGAACTAAAAACCCATGGATGGGCTTGAGATTATTCATAATACGGTCAAGGAATTAAGGTGATATGGTCCTGCTGCAGCAGTAAAGACAGGCAAGACATTTATTTAGCTCATCCGAGCTGAAGGCTCGAGTAAGCTATTGCGATTGCTTTTCGTGCGGGTATGCTGTGTGACCTACGTGCCAGGTGCGTGGGGCTGACAACTCAGTGAAGGAATTCCTCTGAAGGAATGGCGGAAGTGCCACAGAATGTCATTAATTTGGCCGAATACGGGGACTGCGAAATACATGCGTGGGAGTTGCCTGCGAGGTGCTGCCGCTAAGGGCCTCCTACTGGAGTTCTGCGTGTACCTCTGCGGGCAATTCCCATGACTCACTCATATCGAGAAATACGAAAATAAAATCGAAATTGAAATTGAAATTGTAATTGAAAATACAAATCTGTTTAGGAACTCTTGGATTTACGCCAACTCCAGCGCCAGTGGCAACACGCCAGCTCTCTAATGGCTGCATTGTACGATAATGTACACAGTTCTGAGAATTTACCAATCTCAGTTAATCGTGGGTAAGAAGTGATCTGAAACTGCCAATACCTTTGCCATTTTTCATTGTATGAATGAGCATTATTCTTCGTGGACATGTTGGAAGACGAAACAATAAAAGCCTATCTATATTTCTTTTTATCTTTTTAAACTCAGGTTCTCTATATTATGGTACGTGGAAACTCGGGGTGTTGAAAGAACATTGTACAGCATCCAGTTGGAGAAGCGCCACCTACCTTGTCAGCGTCTATATTGGTTCATCATCCCTCAACATGTTCAAAGTAGGACTTATCTCTACTCTGCTATAATCCTCTCAGATTCGCTGCTTTACTCTGAATAAATAATGCTTATATTATTCCGTGCAGTTAGTTACCAATGTTTATACTGAACATGGTCGATGGCGAGAAAGCGATCAGTATGGGATGTGTGTGTGTGTGGAGGGGGGGGGGGGGCATTTCATAATTCTTTTTTGTCTGTCATTGTCAGACAAATTTGCGCTCATCCAATCGGATACAAGGATTTCATCATACAAATAGTGAGTGGTCAAGAGTGCGATGGTACAAGATTTTGCACGAGGTGCAGGGGCGGATCCAGGAATTCCGTAAAGAGGGGGCGTGTTTACAAAATTAAAGGGGGGGGCGTACGCACCCCTCCCCCATTTTTTTCTTTTTATTTCTTTTGCTTCAACAAAAAAAAAAAAAAATAAAGGGGGGGGGGGCGTGCGCCGGTTGCGGTCCTCCCTGGATCCGCCCCCGAGGTGAAAGATAGAGGCGCTCTATTCAACGAGGCGAAGCCGAGTTGAATAGTGCGCCTCATCTTTCACCGAGTGCGACATCTTGTTCCAGTGCACGAGTAAAGACCATACACTAATTATTTTATGCCACACCTCGGGCGTCAACGGATGTGGCCCACACAAATTCTTGAATTCGGCACAGAAATAGCAACCATATTCCGTGAAAGATGAACAAGTAGCTGCACAGTCAGTCAGCCGTGTTCAGTCGGGAAAGTTCGACACAGGTTGCACCCGGCCTTTTTTTTTTTCACTGCTTGAGTACGACGACGCCTATTATGCAAATACATTATTGTATTCTTTAAAAAGATTTTTTTTTTCGTAGTGATCATTGCCTTTCCATGAAAAGAGTATCTTGTTTGTGTGTGTTTGTGTGTGTCTGTGTGTGTGCGTGTGTTTGTTTTGTTTCATAATGCAAGAAACGCTCAACCGAACATTTTTTTTTTATCAGTGTTGTGTCCCTCTGACAAAGATGCCCTTTCGACAAACGATTTCTCAATGTTGAAACGAGAGAGCGTGAAATGTGATATGATTATAGGCGGTGATGTGAAATGCTATTTAAAAATGAATGTCAGGATGTAGCAAACGGCAAAATGCAAAGTAAAGGAGGCAGGTGGTATGACGCGGGTGACGCATTATCCATTCATCATTCGGCAGTTTTACAGCAGCGAATTAGACGCTAATGCTTAAACATATTTTTATGCTCTTGATACTGAGAAAACCAGAAGAGTTACTACTTGCGAGTATGTCGTACGAGGGAAATCGCACCCCCATTCAAAGCATCTCTTTAAAGATCCGTCGGCCATGATTATTTTGTCTGTAAGTTTTTCAGTCATTTCTTATCCACTGCACTGCAAGCCGGTCGCAGAGGAATCAGCTGCAGCCATGGATAGTCCATAGTCCATAAATAATATTGTAAATGAACAGAGTGATTTTTGTTTAAAACTGATGTATTTGTTGAGAGGGTAGTATAAAAAGAGTATAGATAATCCCTTTTATTAGGAGCTTTAGATATGATAACGGTACATTGTTCTAGATAAAGACTAAGCGCACCGCGTGACAGCTGTGGACATCATAACCCTTTGGATATTCCCTTCGCTGCCTTGAATAAAGACTAAGCGCACCGCGATTTTCTGATTTTCTGATTCTCTACAAGCTTTGGAAATTCTTGTTTGGACATTTTATTTGATTTATTTGATATACAACCTCAACCTGCCGCGGCATATGGGAGACGAAACCCTGAACTTTCTCACAACTGTTATTTGGACATTTCGGGTAAGCAAACATTTTGGGCTTCTCTTCGCACAACTAACACCCACCTAATTAACCATTTCGTTTTCCCCGCCAAATTGGCATCTGCCAATGATGGCGGCCAGTGCTTCGCATACCCAATTTGATGGGGACTCTGCCCCTTTTACTGATCAGGAGGGGGACTTTCAGACCGTCGGATCAGCTAGAAGACGGTCAAAAAAGCGTAAAACGCGCGAAGGTAATAGCCAGAGTGTGGAAAACCTTTCTTTTAAAGGGATAGTACAGTATTGGTGGAGATGAGAATTGGGCTTTTAACTTTTTGCGAGATACCAAGAAAACACTTATGATATAGTACAGAGCATACCATTTTAAGAGGAATTCAAAGTTTATTTGATGAAAATCGGGTTTGGAATGACCGACACATCAAAAAACAAAGTAAAACAAAGCGATCGTAATAAAGTGTGGGTCCCACACTTTATTAGAATCGCTCTTTTTTGATATCTCAGTCATTTCAAAACCAATTTTCATCAAATAAACGTTGAATTCCTCATAGAATTACATGCTCTTTCATATTTTATAAGAGGTTTCTCATTATCTCACCAAAAAATGTTAGAAACCTGAAATTAGGTCTCAACCGAAACTATACAATCCCTTTAAGGCAGATTCGTCATCCGGATCTGAGAATGAATTCCAAGATGTCAGTACATTTTGTACCCCCGCCACTGATTCGAGAACCCCAAATCTGAAAGTGTTTATTAACCCTATCAGCAAAGAAAAATCCCTGAGAAATGTCAGCCCACTTACAATCGCAACGTCTGTTCAAACTTGCTGTGGATCACCCCCAGAATTTATCAAAACTACAAGGACCGGAATCCTGGTGAAATGTGCCAATGTCAAACAAGAAAAACGACTCCAAGAAATCCAAATGATAGGAAATATTCCTTTAGCAATTAATAAGCAGCCAAACTTACAGAGAGGTGTGATATCAGGAGTACCAACGGAAATGTCAGAAAAAGAAATAGAGAAGGAATTGAAAAGTCAAAGAGTAACAAGTGCTAAAAGAATTGTGAGGAAAGTAAAAAAGAACTCAGACACTGACATGGGAGACGAACAGGAAACACCAACACGCAGTGTAATTCTTTCCTTTGATGCAAAATCCCTCCCAGAGGAAATTTCGCTATGTTTTCAAAGAATGCAAGTCAAAGCATACATCCCTCCCGTGAGGAGGTGTTTCAATTGTCAGAGTCATGGACACACGGCAGCAACATGTCGTGCAAAACAAAGATGTGTCAGGTGCGGGGGTGAACATACGTTCGAGGCCTGTACCAAAAAGGATCAGCCAAAATGTATCAACTGTGGAGGGTTACATTCAGCCGCATATCAAGGCTGTGAAAAGGCCAAGAAAGCGAACAAAATCCAGAGAATAAGAGTTGAAAACAAATTAACATACGCACAAGCAGCAAAAGCATTCACCGAAAAACAACAAAACCACGACACATCCCCAACTTCAAATCAAGGAAACGACATCAACACAGACAAAAGGAAAACCCAAACCATTGTACAGGCACAAATTCACAGAAATCCAGAACCCAACCCATCAGCTGCCGAACACAACCCCGCCAAGTCTCGGCAACTCCCACAAGTACCTATGTCCAAACAGCCAATTCCACCAAAAACCTCGCACAACGAAACAACAATGGAAGAAAAGGCTTCACCCCCAACACTGCTGAAAGAGAACTTCCTAACAACAGACACCAACGAGCAATTGATTCTTTTCCTCGTCAAGATCCTGGTTATCTTCGTTAAAGACCGGTCAGAAATACTCTCTTTCATTACCACCGCCGCTGACCAGTTCTCACTGCTATCTCACCAGGTACAAGCAAGTTAAAGGGAAGATAAACCCCAAGAACAATGTGGATTGAGTGAAAGCAGCAACATTAGTAGAACACATCAGTGAAAGTTTGAAGAAAATCGGACAATCGATGCAAAAGTTATGAATTTTTAAAGTTTTGATGTTGGAACCGCTGGATGAGGAGACTACTAGAGGTTATGACGTATGAGTGGACAACAATACCAAGAAAATATAAAGAAAATTCTGCAAAAATCAATTTTTCATGAAAATTACAAATTCCATCAACTTGATATTGATATATGTTAAGGGTAGCAATTATTCCCCCTGCTTTCTGAAAGCGGTTGTTCCATTGTTTTTTCATAATTCTAGAAAAGTGAATTTTTGTTGAATTTCCTTTATATTTTCTTTGTATTGTTGTCCACTCATACGTCATATCCTCTAGTAGTCTCCTCATCCAGCGGTTCCAACACCAAAACTTTAAAAATTCATAACTTTTGCATCGATTGTCCGATTTTCCTCAAACTTTCACTGATGTGTTCTACTAATGTTGCTGCTTTCACTCAATCCACATTGTTCTTTGGGTTTACCTTCCCTTTAATGAACCTTATCGTACCCACCCTCTTCATACTACAGTGGAATGCGCAGGGCATGCACGGGCATGGGGATGAACTGGTAAAGTACTTAGATTCTAAAAGAGAAGAAATTATTCATGTGATATGTATACAGGAAACGTGGTATACAGAAAATCAAATAACACACATCCATAATTATACCTGTCTTTCAAAAATCAGGGACGCCCGTCTTAGAGGTGGATGCGCTATCTACGTACATAATTCCCTGAATTATGATTACCCGAGCTTGAAAATAGATTGTGAAATGCAGTTGATAAATATTTATTTAGATGATTGTATCATCTCGATTATTAACTATTATAATCCATGTAATAAATTGAAAGAAGAAAATTTGAACGAATTGTTGAATTGTGTAAAAGATGTATCACATTTATTAATACTTGGAGACTTTAATTCCCATAATAAGTTATGGGGAAGTGTAAGAACAGATGGTAACGGTCGCATAATTGAAAACTTTCTTATGCAGAATGACTTGGTCATTCTAAACGATGGATCTGGAACTAGAATCGACCCGCATACCGGCAAGATATCTCGCCTTGACCTATCCATCACTTCACCGTTCCTAGCAAATAAATGTGAATGGCGAGTTTTATCTGATAGATTCGGAAGTGACCATTTTCCCATTAGAATATACCTGTATCTCAGCAATAAACAATTTACATGTGATTCAAGTTATCATCCCACAAGGAAATGGTCCTTTAAGAGAATGAACTGGAATGAATTTGAGTGTATTAGTGACAAACATTTTCGAAAATTTAATTCAGAAACATATAACAGATTAGATGTAATGGAAATTTAT
Organism: Diadema setosum; assembly: GCF_964275005.1. Taxonomy (NCBI): domain Eukaryota; kingdom Metazoa; phylum Echinodermata; class Echinoidea; order Diadematoida; family Diadematidae; genus Diadema; species Diadema setosum. The sequence continues at coordinate 29,904,304 of NC_092701.1, read as the reverse complement.
GAATTATTTATGAAGTCTCTTACAGTTGTACTCGATGAGTGTGCGCCACTGTATAAGAAATGTAAAAGGAATCCTGTCCCTTGGTGGACAAAAGATTGTTCGATAAAGATTAAAGAAAGAAACAGAGCAAAAAATAAGTTAAGAAAGTGTCTCTGTGAAGAAAATTTGAAACTTTACAGGCAAAAGAAAGCAGAAGCCCAAAGAACAATAAGACAAGCAAAACAAAAATACTGGCAGGCCTACAGTGCAAAACTAGATAGATTTACCCCAACCTCGCAAATTTGGCGTTTTGTTAAAAGACTAAACGGTTTATCAGTGAAAAGACCTAATAAGCTTCCTGTTTTGATCATAAATGACAGATTCATAATCAAAGATGAAGAAAAGGCAGATGAATTTTCAAAAAGTTTTATTTCCATGGGGAGAAACAATACTCATAATAGAACGGATAGAGAAATTGATGAAGAAATTAACAGCCTCCCTTTTAGGGAAACAGGTCATATGATGCTTTCAATCAATGAAAATTTCCAAATGAAGGAATTAGAGAAGGCCCTGCAGATGAAATCTTCTACAACACCTGGGGAAGATCAGATAGGATATCAGGTACTGTATACAAGAACCTTCCAAAAATAGGCAAAGACATGATGCTTTCTATAATGAACAAAATATGGGTGACCGGTGAAATTCCAGCACCGTGTATGCACTCAGTGCTGATTCCAATTTTGAAGCAAAACAAAGACCCGACAAAAACACTTTCATACCGCCCTATTGCTTTAACATCGTGTTTTATAAAAACAATGGAAAGTATGGTAAAAAAACGACTCCAGTTTTATTTAGAAAAGTATACTTTTTTGCCTCCAATACAGAATGGATTCAGAAAGGGACGCTGTGTAGTAGATAACATTGTTCACCTGGAAAATGATATACAGAAGAATTTAGAAACAGGAATAAAGACAACAGCAGTATTCATAGATTTAGAGAAGGCTTTTGATTCCCTGTGGGTCAAAGGACTTTTATTCAAATTGAGTAAACTTGGACTGAGGGGTAACATACTCCTTTACTTACGTAATTTATTGTTACATCGTACATTTCAGGTACGTGTAGGAGATCAGTTATCTCCCGCGAAGGAAATCAGTCATGGTCTTCCACAGGGTAGTCCACTCAGTCCAGTGTTGTTTAATGTAATGCTTCATGATATCCCCACTTCACCCACTGTGCATAGTCTGTTATATGCAGACGACTATGTAATTTGGAAACCCGGAAGTGATTTGAGAGAATCCAGCAAATATGTCCAAGAATATTTGAATACGCTGAATGATTGGTTTTCATCATGGGGCTTAAAAATATAATATGAGAAAACTGTTCCAATGTTGTTTTCTCGCTCAAATAGAGAAGAGCACCTTGAGATAACGCTTGATGGAAACAAACTCATCCCTCAGAAAGAACACAAATACTTAGGTGCCATATTTGATAGTAGACTAACTTGGAAACCGTATATAGATGATATAGCCCAGAGATGCAAGAAAAAAATCAGCATATTGAAATGTATAACTTACTCTCATATTTGCACCCATGGTTCAAGAAATTTTACAGGTGTATAGAGCCATTATACGTTCCCTCATGGATCATGCTTGTGAGGCATACGACTCCGCATCAACAAACGTAAAGAATGTTTTGAATTCCATTCAGTATCAGTCTCTGTTAGTCTGTGCTAGGGCAAAAAAGGGAACCTCTCTCAGAACCTTACAGGTAGAGTTAGGGGAAATCCCTTTAGATTTACGTCGTGAAATGTTTAGTGTAAGATTTAAAAAAAAACAAAAAAACGTGTTGTTAGTATCCCGAATCACCCTCTCGCAGAACAGTTGGAAGATTGCTGACAATTCAGTGTTCAGAAAGGTAAAAACACACGAGAACCTTTCGCACAGAGAGTATTGAATTTGTCGGAAGATTTGAATTATAATGTAGAACAACTATTTATGACAACTCCAATGCCGTTGTGGCACTATGAAACGGCGGTAGTATCCACGGAGTTAACTGATTATATTTCAAAGAGTGATCATATTTTGTATCAAAGACAGCGAAGTTTAGAACTGATTAATCAAAAATGGGCGAATTATCTCCATATATACACGGACGGTTCCAAGTCTCCAGACAAAGGAAAAGTAGCTGCGGCTTTTTATGTCCCACATTATAATCACGTAGAATCTAAGAGACTCCAAGACAATATTTCTTCATACAGAGCTGAATTAGTAGCCATTGTGCTTACTCTACACTGGCTAAACCAACTGCCATGTTTGCAAACGGGGGCAGTGATATTCTCCGATTCTCTTAGTGCTATGCAAGCAATAAAAAATGATCGGGAAGAACAGATCGTCTACGAAATATTGATGTTGTATATACAAATGTACGCCATGAAGGAACTCAGGTATATTTCGAGTGGATCCCAGGTCACTGCGAGATCCATCCAAATGAGGTGGTAGATAGAGCGGCTAAACAAGCCTTAACACACAATCAAGTGGAACTTCAAAACCAAATAAACAAGAGTGAGTCAAATAGCATTATTCGATTGTATTGTATGAAAAAATGGCAAAAAAGATGGGAAGAAACAATCTCCCCCCTAAAAAACATACAAAATAATGTATCAGTGACATTTAAATGTGTATTAAAGCAAAAAAAAAAACAGTGAGACAATTTTGCACTGTTTAAGAATGGATAATATTGGCTTAAATTATAATCTTTTTTTATTGCAGAAGCATGATACCGGGCTTTGTGAAAGATGTGGAGTATCAGAAACCACGAAACATTTTCTAATCGAATGCCCTAGATTAATAATAGAAAGGACAATGTTGTTAGCAGAAACAGATTGTAAGGAAGTAAAGAACACTTTGAGACTTTTAAATTCATCAGAATATTCAAACCAAAAAGCATTGGTGGCCTTCGTAAGAAGGACACAGAGATTCTCCTTCCTATAATTATTAGATACAATAAATCGTTGAAGATAATATTATGTACGTATGTATCTTATATTGTGTAACTGCAAGTGTGTGTATGTTTGTATGTAAAACAAAAATGTACGTAAGAAGCATACTATGATCATCTGCACCTCACCAGAAGCCCAGAATGTCTGCTTTGATTTTTATGTTATGATGGTTTCAAAATTATTATATTTTGTTTTTTTGGTTTCAGTAATTCAATCGGAAAAGGAGACATTGACATTAACAGATATCATCCCAGTCTTGGCCGGTATTGGAGGGGCCTAGGCTTGCACGCGCGCATGAGCAAGCTGAGAAGCCTGTTCACGACGAACCGGGCTGGCCAGAAAATACATTGTACACAAAAACGGCCAATGATGGGTGGGTGACAGTCTGTTTATAAAATCTCCACAATTGCAGCAATAATGCAGCGAAAAATTTTGAATTAGTGATGAATAATAATAATCATAAAGATATTATTTTAACAGGCATTAGGCGTAAATATTCATAAATGAATGATACACGCCAAAAAAATCAAAATAAACAACAACAACAACAACACTAGAACACCTGTGGACATACAGAAGACAGTGCTCTTCTTTGTATAGCGGTTAGTTTCGATTCAGAAGTATAGGGATATAAAAACGAGACCAAATTGGTTAAAAATTCATTTATTATGACTCAGCTACTCATTTGGAAATGCTATCATAGCTTGATAAGCATATCTATGCCCGACAAACAAAATGACACCAAAAAGGTTTTGCCACCTCAGGTGGTACCAATAACCCATTTTTCGGGTCTTGGCCCATGGACTAGGAGTGAATGCGCTCATGAACGAGATTAATTATCACCGTAGGTGGCGCTATGAGCGAACTCACTTTGAAAAACATTGAACAAAGACATCAAGCGGCCCAATCGGTGCACGGCAAGAGATGACAATACAGTAGATGATGTGTGATATTCGTCTTATTATATATTATCGTATCCGATAATTAACTGAATTTGTATGAATATAATAATACCAACAAGTGCATCTTACGATTTCGTTTCCCTCCACAGGAAATGTGCCAGACTGCATGGATTCCTGTAGTCATTGCAGTTCTCCTGTGGCTGATGTCACTCCCATTAGGGCGCTGCGTCGCAATGACTGGTATGTGTTCTTATATCCACTTTTATAGGAAATCCAGAAGCAATCGATGCGTTTAATTTGTTCAAAAGACTTAAATGAGAGACAGCGGTGTCGAACTCTGATCATCAAAAGCACAAATGCACTTTTTTTTTTCTTTTGGTCATCCATGAAAAAACTGACAGCTACTAGTATGTGAAGGATTACAGCCATTTGGAACTTCCGTGATACATTACATGCGTTCGCATGAGTCATGCTTCGCACGAGTGAGTTGGTATTGAATTCCAAAGATGAGAATTAATGATTGCGTTGATACAAGAGAGAAGGCCTGAGAAAAATGTGGCAATCAAGCGTCACCCAACTAATGACTTTGACGCAAATAAGCTGTGTTAAGAAAACGGTAGCTGTGAATAATGATATGAGGCCAATTATACCAGAGAAATTTCTGGTAAAGAGGTAGAAAAACATAGTTCAGCAATACATATCGTCTGAGGTACAAGGTCAAGGGTTTTAGATCAAGTTCTCCGAGATATTGATTGAAATGTCATTTCTCCACCTTAACTTCCATGCGCTAATCATTATACGGCTGTCCATTACTTGTTTACTGTTCTCTATAAAGGCATCTACGACTTCACATAAAGGTGATTTGTTCATTTTTTTTTTGTCTTCGTGCAGTATTTGGAAACTCAAAGAATAAGAATAACCTATATGTTTTGTATATTATATAATACAATGGATATGTTTGACTTCCGTTTCTTGATTGATCTCTTTCGATGCAATTTATTTTTTAACAGATTATGAACTTGACTGCACCGAGCAAAGAGTGGTAAACTTATATTCTCTAAACTTTCCAGAGCGGTACGAAAATAATGACCGCAGGACTTGGAGCGTTAGAACCACTACTTCCTCGAGAATAGTATTGCATTTTACGTCGTTTGACATAGAAAAAGATAAAGACTTTCTTCGTGTCGTCGACCGTCATGGTCGGGAAATAATATACACCGGACGACGGTCCTTCCCACCGTACGTGTCTGGCTCAGGTCACATCACTATCAGATTCCAGACGAACAGAGCGGGCAGAAGAAAAGGCTTTAATCTAACTTTAGAGTGCCATCAGCCACAAGGTTAGATTGAGTCGACATGCAAATCAAGCGGCGCATTCCATCTCAAATCATAATTATGCATTTTGACTTTAACTCATTGATAGTGAGTAATACCAAGAAATGAAAAGTGTGCATTATTATAATGTTATGCAAGAGATCAATCCTGGCGGTAGCCTTTTGCTCGTATGATGTTGTGAAGTATGATAATGTGGACTAAATCAAGTTGCTCTCTATATATGAATGATTTATCAGTTCATAAATAAGATATTACATAAACTGTCGTATTAACGATGTGCTATATTTTGGCAGAATGAAATGCTTATTTCAACCAAGTAGCAAGGATATTTGACAAAACATATATAATAAAATGCAGAAGATAGTTCTCTGACAGGATTTTTGGTAATCCCGTTTTACAGTGAGACAACCCAGGAATACCAAAAATAGCTACTACAAAGGATTGAAAGGAACTTCACAAACAAATGCCGGTTGAAGAACAACGAAACAGAAAATGAATTTATGAATGCATTGTACAGGCGAATTGGACTTCCCTTCCAAGTCCACAAGTTTCATTGTGGATTGACTTCAGAAGTGTAGGTATTGCTCTTATAATCATGTGGAAATAAATGCGCATGAATAATGCATGTTATGATATTTTATATGCAATCATGTCATACACATAGAACTAAGATAACAACATCATCTTTTCAGACGACGCCATCGCGCCCGTGCTTGTAGGCGGTCCCGCTCCTAATGAAGGCTGGTTGACTATTAGAAACGGCTCCCAAGCCTTACAACTCTGCAGCGGCAACCTACCCATTGCAGACACCGTTTGCCACCAGCTGGGCTTCCCTGGAGCACGATCTCTTCGCCCTCGAGAATGTGGGAAAAGGGATTGTGGGTACCAACATGGCAATACCCAGTCGATCATAAACCCGACGTGTTCCAAATGTGAGTTCCTCGATTATCAAATACATGTATGATGGAAATGATTAAAGGTCCTGTTAACCTTTGAGAGCAGTGATTAAAAAAAATGGTCAAGATATCACATTTGATGCATATTATGTGTAGATCTGTTGTATCACACAACATCCTACCATATAATATTTTTGCAATTAAGCCTAAAATATAAGTAGATATCAGTATTCTCATTTAACCATAACTGTAGACGGTTTAGTCTGGAAATATTTTTACTATAACTATTATTCACGTTTTGTGTATTTGACAATACTTAACATCGATTATATGGATTCAAATTATTACAGTGTTTACAGTTTCTATCCCTAATTCACATTTAAGAACTATTCTAAAGCACTTATGCTGGGTTTTTGTTTCTTCTGCAAATTGTAAATTATGCTTTTTGATTATTTTTCTGTGGTTTAGTGATCATCTTATATAATGGCTTCATGTTGCCGTTAATCTGACATGATCACCAGCAAAATGGATCATATTAATCCATGATCATGATCTTTTCTTATTATTATGATACACCCTTCAAAGCTTGAGAATGGCGTTTTGATAGTGACCTTTCATTTCTTTTTAAGATTTCCCAGAATGAAAAAAAAAGAAAACAGCAAACTCTGATAACTTACGCCTATAATCTGAGCTTGCTAACCCAGAATTATAGTACACTAGGCATACTGTTACTCCAGTGTACACAAGACGATCAGCTGCATTTATATGGCTGTATATGCCAATCGTATTATTGTTTCTCATTCTTTGAATTCGGACTCTATGCTTTCTTGATACGAGCATACCCTTGCCAGTCAGGGCTTAGAACTTGTCCGATATAATGTTGGGAGCAACTCTATTATAATCATTACAAACAAAAATTACCATAGTGGAGCAATCATGAAAAAATAGCAAGCATTGTATTGTTAAAAGATGCCATCTCAGGCTCAATTTGCTATTGTTATTATTTCTTATTTGCTGATCGTAACTTGATATTTCCTAAGGCCATAAGCCTGATAGAACAAAATATCTTCAAGATTATTAATGAAGATGAGTAACCTCACGTGTGTATATTATGTTATTCACAGATGCTTTCAGAGTACAGGACTGTACTTTTCGAACCGACGTGTGCGATGTTTGGGAGGAATATTACATTGTCTGTCAAAGTAAGTTACTTTCTCCCTTGATATAAAACTATATCTTCCTCTGTCCATACATGAATTCGATAGTGTGGACGAGCGAGAGGTACTCATTGTGTGGGTATTCCTCCTATATTTCACTTTATTTAGTCAGCATTGAGGGATAAAAACTGACATTGTGGGATAGAATGTGCTTACTGAAGAAAATGACGGGGTACTCTCATAATGTACCTGTTTCAGTTCGGGCTGTGCGTGTGTGTGTGTATGTGTGCGTGTGCCTGTGTTTCAAAAATACACATATGTATTGGGGAGATCAGATTATGTTGTTTGAATTCATTTATTATTTATCTTTTAATTGACTTGCAAAAATACATTGCAGAGTGTAAAAAAACTGTTATCTGTACATTGCCTTTAAGAGGTGTATTAAAACGCTTGACATCTATACATATACTTAGGAGTTAAATCTTATAGAGCCTCGCGGCCACGAAGACATTGTAGCGTGTCGAAATAGCGTTAAGGCCACCAGTGGCAGTTGTAGTGTTTAAAATATATGTGAAATTATGAACAAAATATTCTCGATCTTGTAACAAAATGTACTTGTAAAAATTATGGAGATGAATTAATGTTGAGAACTGAAACGACGCAAATAAGAAGTCTGGTAATGCTCTGATTTTATTCTGAGGACAACTCAACCTCAGCAAACTTCGATGAACATATAATTTACATAAACAATATTTACATATATTCAAATTATCTTATAGCAACCAATAGAAATAAATGGAACGGAGGACTTCAATAAACGGAGGAGTCCAATTCAATAAATCAACCAATAAGTAAAGAGAAGCATGAGATGATGGAAGCAGGAGGGGGTGATTACGTAAGAAAGGGAGCTGTCTGGGCTCAACTCAAGAATCAGGTGTGGGATGGAATGAATTAACACACCTGAATAGAGAAAGAATGAAGGTGACAAAACTGAAGAAGAGTAAAGGTATCTGAAGTGATGGTCATGGAGGTGACAACTGAATATCATTAACTTAACTGAATTAATGTAAGACTGCAAGGCAGTGCTGAAAAGCAAACTAATGCAAATTAATACAAGGTCTAGACAGACAACAAAAGGAGTGTAAACAAACCAGAAATACAGCAAAGTAAACAACCACAACATAACGGTCCTACAACATTTAGTGTCGCCGGAGACATTATCCTTTCGGGTTACTTGTCCGTATACGTCCGCCGCGTATTCAAATGAAACTTGGGATAATCTATATGTACGAGTGGATGAAACTATACTTCTCAACTTTTGGATGCACATGCTCAAGGTCAAAGGTCAAGCGTCAAGGACATAAATCCCGAAGTTTGTTTCACTCAAACATACTCAACGCCAGGAGGTATTTTCCTGAAACATAGTGTACGAATGGATTAGATAATGGTTTTTTAAGGAAAGTTTTGGGCCCTTAGGTGAAAGGTTAAGATCAAAGGTCAAGCTAAAAATAAAAGTGTGAAACTTGATTAAACAAACTAAAAGCATTTCTGTAAGTATACTAAAGTCAGTTAACGACCTATGAAGTTGAATGCGTTTCATATGCATACTGCACGGAAGACAAAATTATTCATGAGAATAAAGATGCTCAATTTTTTTTTGTTGCCACAAAAATAAAAAACGGAAAGCTGAAAAGTAACTTTAATTTGGAAAGGAAAGGATCATGCAATATGGTCTACATAAGTCATAATTTCGTTCTAGCCCCGTCGAGAGGCAGTGAAATTCTACAGTATCACCCAGTTGGCGTGTTGCACATGACCCGTCGACGTTGCCGATCCGTGCACCCACCCTCAACTGGTCACGTGATTGCGTTGTGACCAATCACCGAACAGTATTTGAGACTATTAAGATAATTGCCTATACAACACACATACCTCTTGTAGTTGACATGAAGTATCTTGATGAACATATTTAAATTCTTGACGATCATTCAACATATCCATTACATTAAGAGGCTTGTATTTCTCATTACTTGTGCTATAATAACTCATATACGATTATATGCAATCACACGTTTCACCTAACTTCCTGAATATGGGATAAGAGCTATATGTAGCTGTTCCAAAGGGACAATAGGCCGACATAATGATTTGAGAAAAATATTGAAAGAATTGCGAAAAAAAAAAAATCAGTGTTGATATACACAAAATTTTGATACCAGTGTAAGGAAGATGGTATGAGGAAAGACTGATATGTGCAAACAATAATGTGTGATTGCGTATTACTTCTTGCAGAGCCTGGATATAAGGGCTGTTATGACATCGACACCGATATACAAGCACCTGGAGAACCAGTCAAGACCGTGGCAGCATGTTTATCTCGCTGTGAAGCGAAAAAGGAGGAGACTCGCCTTCTAGCCATTCACACTGAACAAAATCTCTGCCACTGTGTGAATAAGGTTGACTTCGATCTCGTCAACTACCATGAGTTCTGTCAACCTGGTCTCGATGAAAACGAGAGACTTGGATCCATCACAGACTGTGATGTGTGCTCTAGGTCTGTGGTGTATGATGGTACGTATATAAAAATTGAGGTGTTTTATTGCTTGAATACTACAGTGGCTCGTTCCCATTGTCGTAGGCTCCTCTACGCAAGCCACGGTTGGGCCATTAGAAGTTGATCGTGAAAGTTTCACAAGCTGCGCCGCGTTTTACCCCGTTCCCACTGCCGATCAGATCAACTCGATCAAGCGAGATTAATCCCGATCACCTATTGGTACGTTCCCACTGCCGATCAGATCAACTCGATCAATCCCGATCAAGCTTTTTTAGCCTGGTCGGGCTCGCTCGGCATTGGTATTCGGGGTCGATCTACCTTGATCGGCATCGCTCCTGCTTCCTTCACGATAATTTTGGACATGTCCAAAATATTCGAGTAGGAAGCCCGAACACCAACAGCTCGGGTAGTGATCGAGAAGAGATCGAGCTGATCGGGAATCGGTCGTATAGAAATCTAGTGTGGTCGGGACCGATTTTTCCCCGAGCTCAGTTCCCGATCATCTCGAGTTATACTCGAATGCTACACGATTGATTTCAGATCATCTCGATCCAGAATTCATCAGTTTCATGAATAACTCGACCGCTACACGACCGATACAGGACTGCTATCGATTGATACTCGACTAAACTCGATCATGCTTCGACCGGCACTCGATCAAATACCGAGCACTTTTTGACAGTGGTTGCAGCAGGTGCAGACGTACTTTCTTAGTACTCATTTATTGTTCAGGTATTAAGAAAAAATATATGAAGTCCTTGGTCACGTTAAAAAGTTAAATGTCGTCAGTATCTTCAGCCACTCCTGGCCCACTGAAGAAAAGAAAAGGGCCACGAAGAGAGAAAAGACAACAAACCCTAGACAGCAGACATGGCAGAATTAGACTCTCCAGACAAATATACCAGAAGAAAGAAAGGAAACACAACTGAAACTGAGAAAAATTCGGTATTCTGGCAATATGACTGTAACGTGAAAAGAAATTTTCTAGATTATCTGCTTTACTTATAAACTGAGAAATGTTTCTTGAATTCTTTTGCTAGCTTGTCTGTTTCAAAGTTGAAGTTGGTTACGTTGATATAAAATCTATTTCTTACGTGACGTGTTAAAACAGTATTTGTAACATAGATTCATAAATGCTCAGTGACTTACTTTACTTTTATTTACGTAGATGTTACACTTTTGCTTCGCTTAATAAGTTTTTTTTTTTTTTATTGAGAGTTGTATGTACATTGCTTGAAGTCCACCTTGATATCGATTGGCTGAGTTGACAAAAAAATAAACAACCAAGATTTTCATCTTGCTAGTGTAAAATGTTATATTGTTTTATTTTCATAATAATGTACTCTGTTCCACATATCAGCACACTTCATCATGTTCATGAATTTAGAAATTAATGATACATATATTTTCTTTTACACGCTCTTGGGCCTATACTTTATCAATGACTACATACATATTTTCATTCACTTTTTCATTCTTTAGTAATGAGAACAATAATGACAAAGATAACACGACTCATTAGGGTTGTACAATAGTCAATTTTTTTTTTCAACTCTATATAATGGTGCATTTATGGGCATATAGGCCTATGTTTCATTTTAAACCAAATTAATTTCAGCCCACCTATATGTAATGCACTTACGAAGCGTGGCGGTGTAACATTTTTTTTTTTTTTATGAGACATCAAACTTAGATTTGTTATTCTTCACATCCACTGCAAATATCGAATCCATATGAACGAACCTATTATATCATACATGGTGTCCCGGCAGACAGAGTGCTACAAAACTGTCTCTTATTTAAAAAGATATGAGCGACTGAATGAAATCGTTACATTATTCAATAGAAAGAACACCTCAAATTTTATTTGACACAATGATAATCAATCTTTGTGCAGGCGCTTTGATCTCCATGAAAATTTGTGATTTACAAAATCTGTAACTTTGGGCACTGATATCCTACTTGACTGAGCGATAGTGAAGCCGTAAAAACTGATAACGAATGCGTCAAAAATAGCTACTGAAAACGGATAAAATGAATGAATACAACCGAATGCATTTTTTGTACCTTTTTGGGCTCACAAACAGTAGTGATCAGTCTTTGTCATCTTTTTTTTTTTTCAGGAAAAATGAATAGAATCGAAACGCCTGCACGAGAATTGATGATTGTGGTTTCAAAATAGGAAGTGTTCTTCTATCAACTATAGGTTTTCCCGGCCAATTTCGCACTTTTGTCAGTCCAATTCCTAATTGCTGCATTCAATTTAGCAAAATATACCATAGATGACATGTTCGGTAGTTCAATTTTATGATCTCTTCATTCAAATTAATTTTGGAGCATTCAAATTACCTTTAGCCTCATTCTCATTAACACTTTTTCAATTGAAATTCGTAAAACAAGCACCATTTGGTTATTCGCTCATTCATTTTACTATGATATAGTCACGTGATCACGGACATGCTGCTCTCGTTCATTCCAATTCATTTTTTGGCAATCAATTTAACATCTTTTGCAGTCAATTTAGCACGCATGCTTATGGTTTGCTTCTTTCTTTATTTTCTTAACATAGTTATTGTTTTCCAAGCGTCATTACATTTCATATTTTCGTACTCATTTCGGAGATTTTGGCAACATTTTTTTTTCTTTAATGTGCTTAGTGTCTCTTCAAGTCCGAAGATAGTGCAACCTGTGCATGGTCACAACTTATCTCGCCGTTGAGCGCTTTATTCCGTGTGTCGGCCAGTTGTAGGAAGTCAAGGTTATGATCATCAAATATTCCTATAATTCTTTTTCTGTCCCCTTGAGAAATACGTCTGTATCTAACTTGTGCCGTCATGACTGTAAGAAGATGAAGTTAAACTAGAGTATTGGTACATGTAGGCCTAAAATGTCATGTATGAAAGAAAAGGGGCGTTACAGAACAGCAAACTCAAGTTATATGATATGGTCAAAAATACGACACTTTTACTGCTTAACAGTGCGTGGATGAAAACAATAAGTCACATAGAAATACGCGTTTAAATGTTATCACCTTTTCAAAAAAGAAATAACATGACGTAAATTTCAATGATTATGTTAGTTTGTGACAGAGCGAGTGGATCAATCCTGTGTCATACATGCACCACAAATTGATGATATTGAATAGACATTTCATTTTACAGCATATAGTTAGTGCATCAATACTGCAGCCGCCATATTGGCTCTATGGTATAAAAGGTGATCATTCAGCAGAAAACTGTTTTCTCCTTTGCAAACCATAACATTAAGGGATACAAAGAAATTGTTGAGTTCGCAAACCATAATATAAAGAAATATAAAGAAGATGTTGAGTCTTTGGAAATTTGTGGAAAGTTTCGGCTGTTTCCCCAGTACAGACTGTTACAATCAAATATATAAGAAATGTCGAGTCTGGGGAAACTTATGGAAAGTTTTGGGAAGGGTGCTAGCCCCAGAGAGGAGGGAGAAGCACCACACATATATACATGGGATTTTCCATCATGACCAGCCAGGTGGTAGTGGACAGTCGCTAAGACAAAGTAGAGTGTAGTCTAGTGGTCAGCCTGATGGTCACTTTTGAACAGGCATGATCATGGCCTAAAGCCATGTAACCGACAACTGATTGGAGGATGGTTTGCATAAATTATTAAGGGGTGGAGCATGTAAATGCTATTATATTCATTATGTTGTTGCTAGGTGTTGCTAGGTGGTGCTAGACAAAATTTTCCATAGCACCATGTGCTGCACCCTCAGAATCATTATAAATAGAATGATTTTGTTCTTTGAAGTTAGTTGATTCGAGCATTCATGTATTCATCGGTCACTCATTGAGTGGGAGATACCCACTCTCTTATACCGCACCGGAAGACTTGTGAACTTCATCTACAAGACAATAAACGACCATCTTTGTACATATTGTACATCACTGTCTGCTTCGAAGTTCTTCAAAGTGTCATCGTGTGGTTGTTGAGCGTGAAAGGTACGCCAGTGTGCTGAGAATGCGGCATTGCTGAAAACCATCCAGTTACATTTGGTGGCAGCGGTGGGATGAACTCCCAGTACCTGAGCAACAATTAATACCATCAGCTGAGACTCTATTTCTGCGCTGTGTGAACCAGAAATATTGCCTGACCCGGGAGAAGCTGAGTAGCAACCGTGCTGTTGGTGACAAAGTTGCTTTTAAACACTGTCTTGGGACTCGAAAGCTTTGTGTGCGAGTTCCAACATCGAGAAAGACTGGAAAAGCAGAGCCCAAAACTTGTATCAGTCGTCTGCAACGCAGTTGGGGTGTCGTCAACACCGACGTTGGGCAACGAGGTCCAGCCTGTGGCTTTGCAGACAGACGGGAGATCGAGGGGCTGACTGAGACGACATCGTGCACCGGAGTGAGCAGTCGTCAGGACAGAGTCTGGAACAAGACTACAGCAGGGGACAGCTGGCTGACCCAGAGTGACGGCAGCAACGGTGACCACAAGGAGCCAAGACCAGTTTACTGATAAGGGGGAACGAAAGGCTTATCAGAGGGGTAAGTGAGTTTCTCTTAATTAGTCAACTTCAAGGCAAGGCAGAGAGAGTGGACACACTATTGTGATACATTGTCTCCATATTGTATGTATAGTGAAAAGGTTGCATGTTAATCAGTTAGGAACATGGAGGAAGAGGGTAACCTAAGTCAGTTAAGGATGCAAGAGTTGAGACATAAGTGTGAAGAGTTGGGGCTGTTACATGAAGGGTTGAATAGGAACCAGTTGATCAAAAACATAGAAGAGGCAAAGGAAGAGCAGGCTTCGCCTCTGCCAAGTGCACCAGTCATGAGCACAGATAAGAATACGACCCAAAACACTGCTGCGCGCACTGAGTCTGATACAATGGAAGAAGCACGCATGCAATTTGAACTTGAAAAGATGCGGATGCAGGTGCGCCTTGCTGAATTAGAAAATGCCAAATTGGAAATTGAGCGCAAGGGGACCAATGCAGGGTCTTTTGGTGTAGATGGGGGCATCAGAAGGATGCCGATGTACAAAGAGGGAGAAGATGTTGATGTGTTTCTCCGTGCTTTTGAGAAGATGGCGCAATTAAATGAGTGGCCAAGGGAGGTATGGGCACTACAGCTCGCTCCCTTACTGACAGGTAGAGCTAGGGAGGCATACTCAAGACTGTCACTTGAAAGTAGTAGAGTGTACGATGAAGTCAAATTAGCCATCTTGCGTAGGTATGACCTCACACCCGAGGCATATAGGGTCAAGTTCAGGGAACTGAAGGTGGATAGGGACGAGACCTATACTGAGTTTTCCGTAAAGCTGACGGACCTTCTCGGGCGGTGGCTCAAGGGGGCGGGGGCTTTAAACGATCTAGACAGACTAAAGGAGGAGATCCTAAAAGAGCAAATGCTAAAACAAGTGCCTTTTGACCTAAGGGTGTGGCTCCGAGATCATGAGCCAGATACACTGGGTGACATGGCAAGGCTTGCCGACCAGTATGTCATCAGCAGAAAAGGGGCAGGTAAACCACAGGGACACTGGGGAAAAGCAGGCCCTAATCACTCCCCTAAACCAGGTTGGAATTCGGGATCAGGAGGGGGAAAAGGAGAAAGTAAGCCAAACCCTCAACAGAATAAGAAGCAAAATGAGGATAGGGGTAACTACAGAGCAAAGGTGAGGTGTTACACCTGTGATAAGTTTGGTCATATCGCAGTAAATTGTCCAAATGCCCACAAATCTGAGGTCCAGGCAGAGAAGAAGGGGAATGACAAATCCAAGGAACACGGTCCCACCTATTTCTGTAGACCTGAGCCCCACCCCAAACTAAAACCATACATTAGTGACGCCAGACTGGGGGACAGACATGTACGTTTGCTGCGTGATTCGGGGTGCACTCATTCTCTAGCGAGAAGTGATGTTGTAGATCCTACATTCATTATCCCAGGTGAGACAGTGAAAATGAGAGGTCTCTTTAGTAAGAAAGAGGTACCGATTGCACGTGTGCATCTCATTAGTGAGCCATATGGGATCAAGAAATGGATCCGTGTTGGACTGGTAGATGAGATTGAAGTTGATGTTCTGCTTGGGAATGAGGTGCTAGATGAGAATGACCCTGACTTAGACATCCCCGACTATGTGAGTAGAAAAGAGGCAGGCTTAGTGGTAACAAGAAATCAGGCCCGTGAAAAGGAGTTAAAAGAAGAGCAAACTAGAGCAGAAGTGATCAGATCCAAAGTTCAGGTGAGGGACTTGTTCGGGGAGAATGAGCAAGGGGAGGCTGCAGATAGCGGCAACGATGATGATGAGAGAGAGGATGGTGCACATGAGGTGAATGATGTGAATGATGTGCACGATGATGATACAACTGTGGGGACAGGTGAGTCTGATACCACTAGTGACAAGGCAGCAAACGGAGGACAGCCACAAGGAGAGAAAATATTCCCCACTCACTTAGACATTGGTAGAAAGGAATTGATTCAAGCCCAACAAGATGACCCCTCATTGAAATCAGTATGGGAGAAGGTAGAAAAGAAAGAGGGAAATGAGGGAAGATGTCATTTCTATGTCGAGAATGGGGTACTCATGCGAGAGTGGTCAGGAAACTCTAAATCAGAAAGTAGTGAGGTGTACACGCAAATAGTAGTACCAAAGGGGTATAGAACAAGACTACTGGAGGTTGCCCATGACAACCTAACAGCTGGTCACCTCGGGGTAGGCAAAACACAGCAAAGATTGATGCAGAATTTTTATTGGCCTGGTATTTTCAGAGATGTGGCAGAATTTTGCAAGACTTGTGGTCCATGCCAAAAGTGTGCAAGCCAGACAAGAGGGATTAGCAGGGCAAAACTAGTCTCGGTGCCAGTCATTGGCAGCCCCTTCAGAAAGATAGCAATTGACATAGTAGGGCCACTGCCTCGTAGTAAGAAGGGAAACAGGTACATTCTTGTTGTGTGTGATTACGCAACCCGGTATCCAGAGGCAGTACCCCTCCCCTCCATTGAGGCGGAGAGAGTGGCAGACGAGCTGATAAGAATCTTTAGTAGAGTAGGGATCCCCCATGAACTCTTGTCAGACCAGGGGTCAAATTTTATGTCCCTACTCATGAAGCAGCTGTGCAGTAGTCTAGGCATTAAACAGATAAGGACCAGCCCCTACCATCCCCAGGCTAATGGCCTAGTTGAAAGATTTAATGCCACCCTGAAAGACATGCTCAAACCCTACACACTGGAGGGAAATGTGACCTGGGATGACCTCATCCCATATGTATTGTTTGCCTATCGGGAGGTTCCCCAAGAATCTACAGGGTTTTCCCCTTTTGAGCTCCTGTATGGACACAGAGTAAGAGGGCCCCTAGATGTGATCAGAGAGGCATGGTTGGGAGAGACAGTGCCAGAGGAAGGGTTAGTATCATATGTGCTAAATTGTAGGGATAGATTAGCCAACATCACAACAGCTGCCCAAAAGAACCTTGCCCAAGCCCAGAAGAGGCAGAAAGTCTGGTACGACAGGAAAGCCAGGACAAAAGACCTACAAGTAGGCGACAGAGTGTTGGTCCTCCTCCCATCAAGCAGCAACAAGCTGCTAGCCAAATGGCAAGGACCCTATCCTGTGATACAGAAATTGAGTGATGTGAATTACGTAGTTGAGATGGGGGACAAGAGGAAGAAGCATAGAGTATTTCACACAAACATGCTGCGAGTTTGGAGAGAGCGAGAGGAATGCGTGACGTACACGGATGTGGATGATGGAAATGATGACGAGTACCTAGACCAGTTTATAGAGCCATTGACACAAAGAGGGACCTCTAGTGAAGTGGAACTCCCTGACTACCTGACAACACAACAAACCCAACAATTAGGTGACGTCATTCATGACTTTACGGACATCCTAAGTGACAATCCCGGACGGACTGACAGGATTGAACACGACTTAGTGACATCCAATGACCACCCCATTAGGCAAAAGGCTTATCGACTACCTCATGCTGTGAGAGAGACAGTAAAAAGGGAGCTAGATGAAATGCTTGAGGCAGGGGTAATTTCCCATTCAGATTCCCCATATGCTAGTCCCTTAGTAATCGTAAAAAAGAAGGATGGGTCACTAAGACTTTGCGTCGATTACCGAAAGCTTAATCAGGTGACAGAGTTTGACGCCTACCCTATGCCCAACATTGAGGCTATCATTGATGAGTTGGGGAAAGCCAAATTCATGACAACCATAGATCTAACCAAGGGATATTGGCAAGTCCCTCTCACAAAAGAAGCAAGGAAGAAATCTGCTTTCATAACCCCATTTGGCCTTTTCGAGTTTAATGTCATGCCATTTGGCATGCAAGGCGCGCCAGCAACTTTTCAGAGGTTGGTGGACCAGGTGCTGCGCGGCGTGAATGAATTTGCGACAGCATACATAGATGATATCATCATCTACAGCGAGTCATGGGATGAACATCTTGCTCATGTGCGGGAGGTGCTTGGTAGACTGCGAGCGGCTGGCTTGACAGCAAAACCGAGCAAATGCAAGTTTGCACGAAAAGAGGTATTATACCTTGGCTTTGTTTTGGGTGAGGGATGTGTCAAGCCAGAGCCTGCGAAGATTGACGCAGTTGTGAATTTCCCTCAACCAGTCACAAAAACTGACGTGCGCGCATTTCTAGGACTGACTGGATACTACCGTAAATTCATCCCTAACTACAGCAAAGTGGCAGCCCCACTCTCAGATCTCACTCGCAAGAACGAACCAAGGTTAGTTAGGTGGAACAGCAAGTGCAGTGAAGCACTGGAGGTACTCAAACATGCACTAGTGAAATACCCTGTGCTTAGAAACCCTGACTTTGAGAAAGAGTTCATTGTACAGGTTGATGCATCTGACAGAGGTATTGGGGCAGTGCTCAGTCAGAAAGATGAGAAAGGGGAAGAGCACCCCATAGCCTACATCAGCAAAAAGTTGCTACCAAGGGAACAAAGGTACGCCACGATTGAGAAGGAATGCCTGGCAATCGTGTGGGCTATCCAAAAGTTTCAGCCGTACCTGTTTGGGAGGAAGTTCCTTGTACAGACAGATCACAATCCACTCCGATGGCTCCATCAGATGCAGAACCATAATGCTAGGTTAATGAGATGGTGTCTACAGCTGCAGGCTTACCCCATGCGTGTAGAACACAGAAGCGGGGCTAAAAATGGAAATGCGGACGGTCTGTCACGCATGTAAGCTGTGACTATTATGCAATTATAGCTACTCCTAGTTGTGAGGAATTTGCTCTCTGGTAATAGAATTATGAGAAAATGTATGTTAATGCCTTGTATCTCAGTCATGATAATGATGTTGGTAGAGAACATAATATAGTCCTGTATAATATGTTAACATCACAAGTTAACCCTCTGCCTTGCTGTTGACTATAAGAGAACTCTCTACCCGAAAACCCCTTTACCTAACGATGTGAATTTGAATTTCATCATCACTTGGACACTAAATACCGTTAGGCCAAGAAGAAGGATTCCATAAGCATGGATGCCGGACTGTAAATATTTGAACGGCTGCAAGATGAACGCTAAGAAGTTTAGTGAACATTGTTCCTGTGGCCAGGATTGAGTTGTCATCATTCTACACATTGAATAATGCACTACTTGTATAAATGATTTGAATTTTGATTAATCACTATCCAAAGAATTATGCACTTAATGTGGAAGGAAAGTGGCGATTCAAATGCTACTCGCTCACAGCTGGCTCTCATTTTGCAGGTAGAGATGAACATTTATAATTACCATGTGTATTCTGAGCATTTTCAAGTATGATAGTATGATGTGCCCATAACACATATATTGAGCAAGTACAAAACATGGTTTGAATTTCTGACAGTTCAGTTGGTCAGATGACAAAATAATAATGAATGTGTGTAAATAAGTATAATTACTTTATGTTTAATTCTCTCAACAGGGAGCAGAATTATCTCTTGGTGTACAAGATGAATTTAATGTGACTTTGACGCATAATCATTGGTTAATGGAAATGGGTATATGAAAAAGAATGTTGATCTTTATCATTCCACCCCATTTACATTATCTTAAGGAGGGGGAAGTTTGTGACAGAGCGAGTGGATCAATCCTGTGTCATACATGCACCACAAATTGATGATATTGAATAGACATTTCATTTTACAGCATATAGTTAGTGCATCAATACTGCAGCCGCCATATTGGCTCTATGGTATAAAAGGTGATCATTCAGCAGAAAACTGTTTTCTCCTTTGCAAACCATAACATTAAGGGATACAAAGAAATTGTTGAGTTCGCAAACCATAATATAAAGAAATATAAAGAAGATGTTGAGTCTTTGGAAATTTGTGGAAAGTTTCGGCTGTTTCCCCAGTACAGACTGTTACAATCAAATATATAAGAAATGTCGAGTCTGGGGAAACTTATGGAAAGTTTTGGGAAGGGTGCTAGCCCCAGAGAGGAGGGAGAAGCACCACACATATATACATGGGATTTTCCATCATGACCAGCCAGGTGGTAGTGGACAGTCGCTAAGACAAAGTAGAGTGTAGTCTAGTGGTCAGCCTGATGGTCACTTTTGAACAGGCATGATCATGGCCTAAAGCCATGTAACCGACAACTGATTGGAGGATGGTTTGCATAAATTATTAAGGGGTGGAGCATGTAAATGCTATTATATTCATTATGTTGTTGCTAGGTGTTGCTAGGTGGTGCTAGACAAAATTTTCCATAGCACCATGTGCTGCACCCTCAGAATCATTATAAATAGAATGATTTTGTTCTTTGAAGTTAGTTGATTCGAGCATTCATGTATTCATCGGTCACTCATTGAGTGGGAGATACCCACTCTCTTATACCGCACCGGAAGACTTGTGAACTTCATCTACAAGACAATAAACGACCATCTTTGTACATATTGTACATCACTGTCTGCTTCGAAGTTCTTCAAAGTGTCATCGTGTGGTTGTTGAGCGTGAAAGGTACGCCAGTGTGCTGAGAATGCGGCATTGCTGAAAACCATCCAGTTACATATATATATATAGGTATTTGATTGCCCATAAGCGAAATTGAATGACTGAAATACCCCTTTCGCCAGTGCTGGCGAATTTGAATGACTGAAGAGCACGCGCCAATTTGAATGCCCGTTTTACGAGTTCGAAAGGCACACGTTATGTGCAAATCTCATTGATCGGAATGCTAAATTGAACGAACAACTTGCAATTTTGAATGACAGAATGTGCAGTGATGAGGATTTTCGCTAAATTGAATGAACCTTTTATCAAATGGACTGACAAAAGTGCGAAATTGGCCGGTAAAACCTATACTAAAGATAATATTTCGTTCATTCATGCTTTTGCAATTAATAGTCAGTTTTATAGCACTCTTTTGGGCCACGCCGTATTCAAGCATAAATACTGAGTTGTCTCATATAACCAAACGAATACTGTAACCAATTCTTCTTTCACTCGATCACTGTACGAACCTGCCGACCCGTTCGATGCAAGATCTTACACAGATCGAGTCATGTCGAGCTGGTCTAAGAAGTCTAGTAGAAATCGAGTATTGACTGTGTAGCGATCGTGTATTGATTGTGTGTAGATCGGGATGTTCGAGTAGAGATCTGTGTGGTTGTCGAGGAGAGATTCTGGAGATGTCGGGAATGGTCGGATGTGGATCGTAAAAGATCGAATAGCGGTCGGCAAGGGATCGTGTTGAAAGACGATCGAGCATTTGGTCGGGATTGGTCTGGTAAAAATAGGTGATCGGGATTGATCTCGCTTGATCGAGTTGATCTGATCGGCAGTGGGAACAGACCAATCCCGACCAAATGCTCGATCGTCTTTCAACACGATCCCTTGCCGACCGCTATTCGATCTTTTACGATCCACATCCGACCATTCCCGACATCTCCAGAATCTCTCCTCGACAACCACACAGATCTCTACTCGAACATCCCGATCTACACACAATCAATACACGATAGCTACACGGTCAATACTCGATTTCTACTAGACTTCTTAGACCAGCTCGACATGACTCGATCTGTGTAAGATCTTGCATCGAACGGGTCGGCAGGTTCGTACAGTGATCGAGTGAAAGAAGAATTGGTTACAGTATTCGTTTGGTTATATGAGACAACTCAGTATTTATGCTTGAACACGGCGTGGCCCAAAAGAGTGCTATAAAACTGACTATTAATTGCAAAAGCATGAATGAACGAAAGATTATCTTTAGTATAGGTTTTACCGGCCAATTTCGCACTTTTGTCAGTCCATTTGATAAAAGGTTCATTCAATTTAGCGAAAATCCTCATCACTGCACATTCTGTCATTCAAAATTGCAAGTTGTTCGTTCAATTTAGCATTCCGATCAATGAGATTTGCACATAACGTGTGCCTTTCGAATTCGTAAAACGGGCATTCAAATTGGCACGTGCTCTTCAGTCATTCAAATTCGCCAGCACTGGCGAAAGGGGTATTTCAGTCATTCAATTTCGCTTATGGGCAATCAAATTCCTATATATATATAACATAATCATTGAAATTTACGTCATGTTATTTCTTTTTTGAAAAGGTGATAACATTTAAACGCGTATTTCTATGTGACTTATTGTTTTCATCCACGCACTGTTAAGCAGTAAAAGTGTCGTATTTTTGACCATATCATATAACTCGAGTTTGCTGTTCTGTAACGCCCTTTTTCTTTCATACATGACATTTTAGGCCTACATGTACCAATACTCTAGTTTAACTTCATCTTCTTACAGTCATGACGGCACAAGTTAGATACAGACGTATTTCTCAAGGGGACAGAAAAAGAATTATAGGAATATTTGATGATCATAACCTTGACTTCCTACAACTGGCCGACACACGGAATAAAGCGCTCAACGGCGAGATAAGTTGTGGCCATGCACAGGTTGCACTATCTTCGGACTTGAAGAGACACTAAGCACATTAAAGAAAGAAAAAATGTTGCCAAAATCTCCGAAATGAGTACGAAAATATGAAATGTAATGACGCTTGGAAAACAATAACTATGTTAAGAAAATAAAGAAAGAAGCAAACCATAAGCATGCGTGCTAAATTGACTGCAAAAGATGTTAAATTGATTGCCAAAAAATGAATTGGAATGAACGAGAGCAGCATGTCCGTGATCACGTGACTATATCATAGTAAAATGAATGAGCGAATAACCAAATGGTGCTTGTTTTACGAATTTCAATTGAAAAAGTGTTAATTAGAATGAGGCTAAAGGTAATTTGAATGCTCCAAAATTAATTTGAATGAAGAGATCATAAAATTGAACTACCGAACATGTCATCTATGGTATATTTTGCTAAATTGAATGCAGCAATTAGGAATTGGACTGACAAAAGTGCGAAATTGGCCGGGAAAACCTATAGTTGATAGAAGAACACTTCCTATTTTGAAACCACAATCATCAATTCTCGTGCAGGCGTTTCGATTCTATTCATTTTTCCTGAAAAAAAAAAAGATGACAAAGACTGATCACTACTGTTTGTGAGCCCAAAAAGGTATATACAAAAAATGCATTCGGTTGTATTCATTCATTTTATCCGTTTTCAGTAGCTATTTTTGACGCATTCGTTATCAGTTTTTACGGCTTCACTATCGCTCAGTCAAGTAGGATATCAGTGCCCAAAGTTACAGATTTTGTAAATCACAAATTTTCATGGAGATCAAAGCGCCTGCACAAAGATTGATTATCATTGTGTCAAATAAAATTTGAGGTGTTCTTTCTATTGAATAATGTAACGATTTCATTCAGTCGCTCATATCTTTTTAAATAAGAGACAGTTTTGTAGCACTCTGTCTGCCGGGACACCATGTATGATATAATAGGTTCGTTCATATGGATTCGATATTTGCAGTGGATGTGAAGAATAACAAATCTAAGTTTGATGTCTCATAAAAAAAAAAAAAATGTTACACCGCCACGCTTCGTAAGTGCATTACATATAGGTGGGCTGAAATTAATTTGGTTTAAAATGAAACATAGGCCTATATGCCCATAAATGCACCATTATATAGAGTTGAAAAAAAAATTGACTATTGTACAACCCTAATGAGTCGTGTTATCTTTGTCATTATTGTTCTCATTACTAAAGAATGAAAAAGTGAATGAAAATATGTATGTAGTCATTGATAAAGTATAGGCCCAAGAGCGTGTAAAAGAAAATATATGTATCATTAATTTCTAAATTCATGAACATGATGAAGTGTGCTGATATGTGGAACAGAGTACATTATTATGAAAATAAAACAATATAACATTTTACACTAGCAAGATGAAAATCTTGGTTGTTTATTTTTTTGTCAACTCAGCCAATCGATATCAAGGTGGACTTCAAGCAATGTACATACAACTCTCAATAAAAAAAAAAAAACCTTATTAAGCGAAGCAAAAGTGTAACATCTACGTAAATAAAAGTAAAGTAAGTCACTGAGCATTTATGAATCTATGTTACAAATACTGTTTTAACACGTCACGTAAGAAATAGATTTTATATCAACGTAACCAACTTCAACTTTGAAACAGACAAGCTAGCAAAAGAATTCAAGAAACATTTCTCAGTTTATAAGTAAAGCAGATAATCTAGAAAATTTCTTTTCACGTTACAGTCATATTGCCAGAATATCGAATTTTTCTCAGTTTCAGTAGTGTTTCCTTTCTTTCTTCTGGTATATTTGTCTGGAGAGTCTAATTCTGCCATGTCTGCTGTCTAGGGTTTGTTGTCTTTTCCCTCTTCGTGGCCCTTTTCTTTTCTTCAGTGGGCCAGGAGTGGCTGAAGATACTGACGACATTTAACTTTTTAACGTGACCAAGGACTTCATATATTTTTTCTTAATACCTGAACAATAAATGAGTACTAAGAAAGTACGTCTGCACCTGCTGCAACCACTGTCAAAAAGTGCTCGGTATTTGATCGAGTGCCGGTCGAAGCATGATCGAGTTTAGTCGAGTATCAATCGATAGCAGTCCTGTATCGGTCGTGTAGCGGTCGAGTTATTCATGAAACTGATGAATCCTGGATCGAGATGATCTGAAATCAATCGTGTAGCATTCGAGTATAACTCGAGATGATCGGGAACTGAGCTCGGGGAAAAATCGGTCCCGACCACACTAGATTTCTATACGACCGATTCCCGATCAGCTCGATCTCTTCTCGATCACTACCCGAGCTGCTGGTGTTCGGGCTTCCTACTCGAATATTTTGGACATGTCCAAAATTATCGTGAAGGAAGCAGGAGCGATGCCGATCAAGGTAGATCGACCCCGAATACCAATGCCGAGCGAGCCCGACCAGGCTAAAAAAGCTTGATCGGGATTGATCGAGTTGATCTGATCGGCAGTGGGAACGTACCATTTGTAATGGTGGTCTGAATACTCGTGGTGATCGCACTAGATCGTATCAGATCCTGCCAAGCGGTGACAATCGCGTTGAAAATTATCTACGATCACCACGATTATTCCACGATCCAGAATACAGTTCCAGTCATGGCGCAAATTGTGATATACTAAACAAATATCACATGTAAGATCGGCTAAACTGATGTCCTGATCGTGGCGTGCGTATAGCGGATCGACATTATAAATTATACTATAGTGGGAACTAGCCATTAGATCTACATCTTTCTTGTTGGTTACAGGGACGGACAAGTTCACCTTCATAAACATAAGGATTGAGAGAATGCATGTACATTAGTAGAACACATCAGTGAAAGTTTGAGGAAAATTGGACAATCGATGCAAAAGTTATGAATTCTTAAAATTTTTGTGTTGGAACCGCTGGATGAGGAGACTACTACAGCTTGTGAGTCATATGCGTACAACAGTATAAAGAAAATGTAAAGAAAATTAAACATATTTTCACTTTTTTCGCATAATAAAAGAGCACTTGACTTGCCTCTTTCCAAAGGCAGGGGGAATGATATTACCCCTAACATAATGTCGGTAACGAGTCAAGGGAATGTGTACTTTTTTCAAAAGATGAAATTTTGTGAAATTCTCTTTGTATTTTCCTTATATTGTTGTACGCATGTGACATCTAAGTTATTCATACAATGCAGTAGTCTTCTCATCCAGTGGTTACTGCATTAAAACTTCAAAAATTCATAACTTTTGAACGGATTGTCCGATTTTCCTCAAACTTTCAATGATGTGTTCTGCTAATATTGCTACATTCTCTCAATCCTTATATATGTTTATGAAGGTGAACTTGTCCTTTAAGGGGCTATGAACAATGATACTGCGTAATTATCACAAATTGCGTCACCTGATGATATGCCTCAGGGACGGATCCAGGAATTTCTTAAAGGGGGCCGGGGGCGCAATGCAATGGCTCGTAATGACTTGATTCATAACCTTTCTCAGAAAGAGTTTCAGTTATCAAATTTTTATCTTCTAAACTACATGTACATCAAGATTACCCACTTACATGAATAAATTGAGCCACATTATCCCAGCCCTATGTTCTCTTTAGTGCTGCCAGTTGACAAATGCATGTAACATTCAATTTCTGCACGTTATTATGCAAAAAGCATAACAGTGTCTTTTCACTAAGCTTTCATGCAGCCTTCAATCTTTCACCATAGAGAAACTCCGACTCCATGAATCTGAGTACTGAAGTCGTGCATTTTCAGACACATGCCCAAAACATGGGAAAGAAACAAAATAAAAAAGGAGGAAAATCTATAATTCTCGCGAAGTTTCCATGCAGAGGTCTAAATAGCGATAGCCATTTTACAGATTTGTGTCCTTCTCCCAACCCCTCCCAACTCTAGTTTCAGTTGGTTTTTGCAAGAAGCCTAATGACGTCATCAATGGTGAATGGATGGTTAATGACACGAGGTACGGGTCAAACATCACTGCGAAGTGTGCATCAGGCTTTGCCCTGAAAGACATCGCAACTCAACAATGTCTTGAAGGCCAGGGCACCATGTATAAACCCGAGTGGACTAGACCAGCGCCCCTTTGTCAACCCATATCACCAGGTAGGGACAATTTGATTAAAATGATAATAATAATGTCAAAGATAATAAATCTGCTCTTAATTCTCTTTTCGATTATTGTCGTATGTGGCATCTCACAGTTAACACATCTAAAACAAAGATTTTGATTTTTTCACGTGGTAAGATTAGAAATTCTCCAAAGTTTATGTTTGGTGGTGAAGAGTTAAGTATTTGCTACGATTATACTTATTTGGGTATTACTTTTAATTAAATAATTTATTTAAGAAGGCTATTGATAAACAGGTTTGCCAAGCATCACGGGCTGCCTACGCTATGAAAATGAAATTGGAGTCCTTATGTCTACCACTTGACTTACAATTACAGTTGTTTGATCAATTGGTCCTGCCTATATTATTATATGGATGCGAGATCTGGGGATTTGAAAAGTTAACACAGATTGAAAATTTTTATTTGAAATTTTGTAAAAGTCTTCTTGGTGTGCATAGGAAGACCCCTAACTGCATTGTTTATGGTGAATTGGGGAGATATAAATTAGAGTATATTGTTGCAAGTCGTATGCTTATGTTTTGGTATAGGATAGTTCATGGAAAGCAAGGTAAACTGGCTAGCATAATGTATTCGTTTTATTTTTCTCTTTTTGAAACTGGTACTTACATCCTGCCATGGCTTGGGAAGATTAAAAGTATTTTTGATAGTTTAGGATTTTCATACATTTGGGATAACCAAGCACAGGATATGGAGTTTTCTGTGTTTAAGAAAATTGTGTCGCAGAGGTTGAATGATACACGCCAACAAGTTTGGCATAACGATATAAATGTGAATTCTCAATGTATTGTGTATCGAATATATAAGCAAAAGTTAGTGTTTGAAGATTATTTGGTGCACCTTAATCCATGTGATAGAAATTTTTTTATAAGCTCCCTATAGTGACTGGAAGGTATGCAAATATTCCTCGAGAGGATCGAATATGTCAATGTTGCTCCCTGAATCAGATCGGGGATGAATTTCATTATTTGTTTCAGTGTCCAATATTTGAAAATGATCGTAAACAAGCCATGAAGAATTTTTTTTTGGAAACGACCTAATGTATATAAAATGGATCTTTTATTTAACCACTCTACGTAAACAGTGTTGTTGAAATCAGTAAAGTTTTGTAAGGTAATTGTAGAATTTTTTGATAAACTTTGAAAAGATTTTCTTGCGTGTGATTATGAGCATTTATAAATTAACCCTGTTAGAGGGTGATGTTTTTTCTTTTTTTTTTTTAGCTCACATGTATTGCAGGCACAGTGCCTGTTCTGGAAAGTAGATAGTCTGATGTATTCGTATATTCATCTCTATTCCATGTACATGTATATATCTTCATTGCATGTTTAGTTTGTCATTTAGATTGTTATTCTTGCCAGTTTGTATCCTACATGTATTTATTTTTTACTCACATACCCCAGGAGGGTGATTGAGTTAATAAACTACAAACAAACTACTACAAACTGCAGGTCAAATAACCCAAGTGTATAGTAACTGTTCTAACGTAGGGGATGCAAGTGAACAGGTTCCGTTACTCTAATGTCGAGCAATAACTATTTCTCATGAACTTCAAGTAAACAGTGGTTATTGACTTTATTATTGTAATGCTACATGCAAGGGCTCCTTGAGTTGGTGTCGAATTCCCTGTAACGACCAGATAAAAATATGATTTATTTGTGGATTGTAGATATTGAATTTAATTAGCCAACTTTTGACAAGGTAACTTACACGGTCAAAGAAATGTGGATGAACATGCTGTAGACTACTACATTTTTAGGCATAAAAGGCCAAGAGAATTCATTTTCAAGGAAATATTTCTAGTATATTCCCTCTTTATATTCAGAATGCTTCATCTTTTGAATCATTTAAAATTCTTCTCAAAACTCACCTGTTTAATCAGTTGTATATTTTTTTTTTCGTGGAGGCGCACACAGTCAGTTATTAAACACTGTATCATTGTATCACATGTATTTTTTTTTCTTCTTTTGTTACTGTTATGCTGGTTCTGCTAATGTTTTGTGTTTTCTAGTCTTTTTGTATATGAATAGCATCAAAGCGCTTAGAAACACCGGTATGAAGCGCCATATAAATGCAATTATTATTATTATTATTATTATTATTACTACTACTACTACTACTACTATTATCATTATTATTATCACTATACATGGGCAACAACAACATGAAAACAAAGCAAAAAACTGCACAACTCGGGACTTGATCATACCCAGAAGTACTGCGTAGTAAATTTTGATATTATGGAGAACAAATTTTTGGAAATATTTGGAAAAACAGTGTACTTGCTGTACTTTGTTTAGTGTTATGTTACTTGTCCTTTAGTTATGTATACATATTTATTTTCCTTTACATGTGAAATTTGTAATGGAGACTGTTGCAAAGATTTTTATGCCGTAGTGCATGACAATAAACGATCTGAATCTGAATCTGAATCTGAAATGATTGACGGGCCTGCCCCACACTTGAATTTGTCAATTGGGATTAGGATATGATAAATAAAGTGAGTGTGTAAGATAATACAGCATTCCAGTCGACTGATGCATGCAACAGGTGATTGCTGCAGCTTTTAGGATGTCTAAAAGTTTTGCTTGTTTTGCTTCAATGTTTTTGAAATGTAGGAGAACCAATAGACGGTGATAACAGTGGTCGGCCTAAGAGGAAAATACCATATTGGGCCATTCTGATTCCAGTCCTTCTCCTCATCATCATCTTCTCAGTAGCCACCTACAAGTGAGGCACTCTTTTCCTGCTGTGGTAGTTTTCCATGATTAAAAGCTACAGATTTATTCCAGTTCTATTCCAAAACGTTCTGAACGGCTTCCTTTCATGGATCAACAAATTGTTAAGGGGGAGGGGGACACTTGATTTTGATTGATGTTAATTTTATTTCTGAATTCCTTTTTCATACATAAATGAAATACAAAGTCAATTGAACAAACTAATTGAGCACAGTATAATTACTTTTTTTTTTCCCCGGACACAATGCAAAATGAAAATAAACAAACTATATTTTGTGCATACATTATGCAAGCATAAGTTACAGTGATATCTATTGCTTAAAGACAAATTAGGCAATTCTTGATATACAGAAATTCAGGAGACCATCATCTTAAGCAAACGCTTGACGAGGACAATGACTTCAGAAATGATTGTCTAAATAATACAACATTTTAAGAA
The DNA here is from genome assembly GCF_964275005.1 of Diadema setosum. Lineage (NCBI taxonomy): Eukaryota > Metazoa > Echinodermata > Echinoidea > Diadematoida > Diadematidae > Diadema > Diadema setosum. The sequence continues at coordinate 29,874,293 of NC_092701.1, read as the reverse complement.
TATGACATAATAATAGGTCACCACTCATTGCGTGGCGATAAAGAGAAAGGGAGTGAAGAATGAGGGGAAGTAGTGCAGTGGTGCATTGTGCAAGATTTGAAGTGTTTGCGTGGAAATGAGTTGTGAATATGTGTTAATGTTCATGAATGTTTGTTGTGTATATACGGTCAGTTCGGAGCCCTTACTTTAACAATGGAAATGAAGAAAAAAAAAAACAAGATAAAAAGTATCATGTTCTAATATTCGGATACATATTGAGTTTAACATCATATCTTTAAGCTGTCTTTAATTAAATAAATAGATCTACATTGTCTAAGGTTATCTGGTAAAAAATTCCAAACATCAGGGCCATGATGTTTTAAGGATTTTTGTGCTAAAACAATTCTTGAGTTTTCAAGATGACAATCAGATGAACGGCGAGTTGGGTAAGAATGAGTATTGAAATTAGGAATTAGGAAATCATTGAACACCGAGTGACCGTCGTTGGTTGAACGCGTATTTGTGCATAAAAATTGCCGTTTGGAAAGTATGAATCTCATTAATCTTCAATGTTTTTAATTGAGAAAACAATGGGTCAGAGGGAGATAAGTTGTGGGCGTTTGTAATCAACCGCATAGCTCGTTTTTGTAAAAGTAATATTGAATTTGTTTTAGTTGTACCACAATTTCCCCACACAATAATACAATACGTGATATAGGGTAACATCAAAGCATTATAAACAAAGATTTTTGAGAAACCAAATTTCTCATAATAGGTAGTATAAAATTGCGATGCATCTCGAAACTGAAGTATGAGCATTGTGTATATGATCATTCCATTACAAATTTGAATCAATGGCAATACATAAGAATTTAGCAGATGTCTTTTCAACAATTGGCTGTCCATCACTATAATATACAATAATCACAACAATTGATATAAAAAAAAATATGAAGCTTAAATCTAACAAAATTTGTCTTAGAAATATTAAGTGTCAGTTTATTACATAAAAACCATTGGGATATATTACTTATTTCCAAATTTATTGTGGTAATAAGACTTTCAAATACTTTATGAGCAAAAAGTATAAAACTAAGAATCGATGATGAATTTATGATAGAGGACCCAGTATGGATCCTTGGGGGACATGTAATATTGGATTTGGAGGATTCTGAGGAATGAAATGCTACATACATTGTATTGTTTTCTGTTGGATAAATAATCACAAATCCAGGATAGGGCGACACGTCGGATACCATATCTCATCAGTTTATTAATCAAAATGTCATGGTTAATGGTGTCAAATGCCATGGACAAATCCATAAAAACGCCAATTAGATGCTCTTTATTCGCAAAATATTCTGTCACCTTATTAAGTAATTGGACAATAGCATAATCGGCAGAGTGTTGTTGTTGTTGTTTTTTTTTTCTGAATCCGAATTGGTTAGGGACAAGCAAATGATTGGTATTTAGGAAAATATACAACCGTTTATGAATAACTTTCTCTTTCTGGCACTCCTGTATGCTGCGCTTTTCTACTTTGCAATTCAATCACCTTTTTACAGCATGTGGAAAATTGTCCACAACTCATAACCAATTGATAATCGTCCTCTTAAAGTTCACGTAGTTTCAAAAGCTTTTCCTCACTCCCTTCCCGAATTTGATGTTTCCACTACTCACTATGCTAGTAAATCTTTAATTATTGATCGTAAATCTATACATTTACGTGATTTTAAAATTATATGTTTGTTCCCACATCATGGTGACATTTTAATGAAAAACAAATGTCACAAATTAGCCGTTGAAATCTGGACAGGGGTTAGCTAGGACATCAACCAGATTTTACAAAAAAAAAAAAACGAAAAAAACAAAACAGTTGAAATATTCTTCGGCCATATTGTCATTCGCAGTTTTCTCGGCCCAAGTAACTGCAACTTTATGAGGATACCGTAGGCCTACTGATTGATTTCTTATTGAAAAGTAATGTTACCGTCTTTTTAATGCTATATTAAGTTTCTCTTTATTCGATGTAGATCCCACTTCCCTCTGCTCTTGTAATGTGCAAAAACGTGCTAATTCACACTTACCACTGCAGTGAACCATGTTTCTCATATAAAGGAGCTGATTTCACATGGGTATTTCACTAACGCATTGCATTTTGGTTGTGCTTTAATGTAGGTTCAACATCCGGTCAAGCCTGATGTCAAGAGTCATCACCGAACTGGATCACGGCAAGGTAATATCATCTTCATTGAAAGATGATTAAAAAACCACTAAAAAGTCATCGCGGACTCATGGGCATAATACAAGCAGCAAAATTATAGGAAATAACCCTCTCTCGGCTGCAATAATTATTATTACGAAATCTGTAAGCATATTACACCCACTCCTCTATACAGTTTATTACAAAATCGGTATATAAGGATCTCTCCTCCATTCTGTTGTCGAATTTTTATCAATTGATTAGAAATATATAACAGAACTGTAGAGTTCCTTAGAATTGGTGAAATATAAGTTAGATATGCGCAGGTAATTTCAAAGTTTACATAATTTTTATATAAGAACAGATAGGGTACCGAACTGGATCACGGCAAGGTAATATCATCTTCATTGAAAGATGATTAAAAAACCACTAAAAAGTCATCGCGGACTCATGGGCATAATACAAGCAGCAAAATTATAGGAAATAACCCTCTCTCGGCTGCAATAATTATTATTACGAAATCTGTAAGCATATTACACCCACTCCTCTATACAGTTTATTACAAAATCGGTATATAAGGATCTCTCCTCCATTCTGTTGTCGAATTTTTATCAATTGATTAGAAATATATAACAGAACTGTAGAGTTCCTTAGAATTGGTGAAATATAAGTTAGATATGCGCAGGTAATTTCAAAGTTTACATAATTTTTATATAAGAACAGATAGGGTACAATCAAACAATATGTAAATAATATGAGATGTCGAGATAACTCGCATTTATCTAGTTGGCTTTCTCGAAAATAGTTGTTGGTATTTGGGTGGGTTTTTTTTTTTAATGAATAGAAAGAAATGAAACTTTATATGAATATACATGTATATCAAATGTTTATGCAATATATTAAAAGTTTTATAGTTCATACTTTGTGCTCATTACGGTCTGCAATATTGTTCTGCATGTACGTCACCAATAATCCTTTGCATCCCATTTCCATTGAGAGGTACTCTTTGCATCAAGCTAACAAAAAATATATGAAAACGTGAAAGTCACTGAGATTTCATTATTACAGTTGCCATTACTTTTGAGTAAGGCAGAATGCTGCCCGTCGACTGATCAATCTCTCTATTTACTTAATTTGTTCACATATTATCAGAAAGGAGCAGGGATCGAGGGGAGGGAAATGGAGAGGTACTTCCAATGCAACAGACCGTTGATCAAGAGATGCCTCATGACAACGATCCAAACAACGTATTGCCCATCTCGGGAAAATCAGGTGGACATAGGTCATCCTTTGCCTGCGCATGAGGTCAGCAAAGACATGAGGATCTCGATCACCCCTCCAAGCTATGGACCGCTGAGCAACATTATATGGCTGTGACTCCACTTTGTCTGACTATCAGAGATTGAGTTGAGTTTATTTATTTAACCACGGTAAAAAGCTTGCTATCAGCTTAAAGGTTTTTTCAGCAAGGCCGTGAAATGATAACAAAAACATCTATAGAAATCATTCAATGTAGAGAATGCAAATAAAAACTTGAAATAATCATTATAACGAACGCCTTAATCTCCCGTCGGAAAAAAAAATGCATATATGTATATATATAATGGAAATAAGTGTTTTTTATTCAGGGAAATGTTAATAGCTAAATCACGGAATTTAGCTTTTATTCCCTGTGTGCATCAACCGTGTGTTTGTACAAAGTCTAGTGAGGGGGAGGGTGTGGGAGGGGATTTCCCCTCCCGGTCGACGGAGCTTTTGCGTTTTCAGAATTTAGATAAAGCGATCTGAAGCACACTTTTTTTTTTTTAATATTCGGAAATTGTCATCCCCTATAAGTGTACTAAGTCTATACAAGGGACCAAGCAATGAGATGTTGGCAAGATACCTCTCCCATATTCGAGGGAGGGTTGTTTTTTTTTTTTTTTTTTTTTTTTTTTTTTTTTTTTTTTTAGAACTGAAATTAGACAATCTGGCGCACACTTAGAAGAATTAGAATTAGAAATTTGCCAATAAGAGAAGTGTAGCAAATCTTTGGAAGGAGACAAAGTAGGAGGATGTGGGAGGGGATAAGCCCTATTCTCTCTCATATGCACGAGGGGGATTCTGTATTTTCTGATTGCGTTTTGGTGGACACATTTTGTGGCATATTTGGAAAACTGTCTATGTTCAGTATGTAGCCATAATCTATTTGTATGCATGGGGAGAGGGAGGGGCAAGCAGGGAAAAAGCATGGGAAAGTATCATTTCCACTCTTCCCGTACGAGGGAGCTTTTGCCTTGTTTAAGTTGAAATTGAGATAATTATCTCATACGCATATTTGGTGTAATATTTGGGAAATTATCAAAAAAAAAACAAACAACAACAAACAAACACACAAAAAAAACACCTGATCTGGGGAACTAAGCGAGGAAAGGGTTGATTAAAAGGGGATAGGTCCTACCCCTTGTACATGAGGGAACTTTTGAGTTTTCGGAATGTAAGTGATAGGTCTTGTTCACTCAGATTTAGAATTTTTTGTAAATCTGAAAAGTGCACTAAGGCTAGGGAAAGGCGCACGGGGGGAGGGAGTTGGGAAAGTGTATCCCCCTCCCACTGGAAGCAAGAGAGATGTTGCAATTTTAGAATTGAAATTCAATGATCTACCACTCACTTTTAGTGAAATATTGAAAAATGATGATCTTACTTGGTAAAAGGTTGAAAGGACGGGGGCGTCACAACATGATTTGCATCTTCCTTTCCTCCTATTTTGAAGAAGCTGCAGTGTGACAAAAAAAAAAAATCTACAGATTATGGCAGAATACTTTTATCTTTCCGGACAACTGCCGGAAGCATTTTTACGTGAATATTCTTCATAAAAATGAAACTAAGAACAGATAACCTATAATCTCCCCCCCCCCCAAAAAAAAAAAGGAAATACCTGAGGATATGTGCTTGTATCTTTACTTGTATCATCAAGATGTTTATGTCCATCAATGTAAAGATGAAAATCGTTAATCATTTTGTGTGTGTGTGTGTGTGGAAGGGGAGTGTCAGATGTCAGAGCAGTGCCTTAAATAAAAATGGTGTTGGTAAAATAATTTTTTTTTAATCAATGGCAAAGACTAGGAAGTTTTGATACTCATATGCCAGTTGTAAAGTAAACATGTCTGGGAAAAAACATAAATTTCATAACAATGTGCTATAAAAGAAAATATACAAAAATTGAGAAAGAAAAGAGCGTTTTGTGTATATATATGAAAGAAATACAATGTTATTATATTTGTGACCGTGAATCACAAAACGAACACAAAGTCGCAGCCCTTGATTTTGCGTGAGGACCTCAAAAAGGTGAAACAGGTCAACCAAGTCAATCTTGAGGTTTTTTATACTTTCTGAAAGACCTATTCTTCGTCTACATTATTCATAAGTTTGGGATAATAAAACGAACAGGAAAGTCTGTTTTAAATAGTTTTTCTACAACCCTTTTTTTTTGTAGAGTATAATATGTTGGCTAAGAATATTGGTGTTATGTATGAATTAAAGTCAATGCCGAAAGCGTTTTTAAAAATGATTTAAATTCAATTGTTTTACCACATTTTGTGATACGGGACTATAATTTGGGGTTATGCATCAAAAACCCAGATGAACAGAGTTTCAGAACATGCAATACGTATCGTACACCGTGCTTCATATCTTGTCCATTCAAAGCCAATCTTTCGTTTGTATAAGATGCTGCAATATCATGATATTAATCTTTTACAGTTGGGTATTTTTATGTACTTATGTTACAAAAAGTTACTTCCAGAATCCATTTCAGATTATTTTTCGTTGAACAGCACTATCCATAACTACCAAACTAGAAATTCTGCAAACTATCATTCATATCACATGCGCACCTCATTTTTTAAAGATTCTGAATCAGGGTCCTCGTACATGGCATTCTATTCCTATAGAGAAATTAAAGCATCAAAATCTTTTTAATGATTTCAAAATTAGATATAAACAGTTTTTATTCAAAGATTATACACATAGATAATTCAAGGCGTATTTTGTTGTTGCTGTTTTTGTGTTGTTATCGTCTATACCTCCGTAGTTTTGTCTTGTAATGATTGCAATGTTTTGACTTGTTTTGTTTTGTCAACTTAACTGACATTAAAAAAAAAATTGTGTAGGCGTGCATGTTAGAGACATGGTTCAGCTACTCACAAAGGCTTTTTCCTTTCTTGCTGCTTCCCCCACCAATGGCATTGACTTTGTATGTAGTCATACTCCCACATTATTTCTAATTGTATGTTGTAATATATCTTATGATTTTTTTTTCTATTTGTATCTCATCTTATACCTTCATGTTAATGCTCTATATATTTTTAATGCTTGGTGCAAAATAAACTAAACTGAAAACTAAACTGAATTTCTTGATCCATCTCCACCATGCTGATTTGCATTGTGTACACCATCCCCCTTCAGAAAAGTACAGTCAAATTCAGCCCCAAGTGTCTGTATACTATAACTCACTAGAAAGTAAAGCTGCAAACTTTGGATTCCTTCTGAAGGCTCATTGACCATGGGTGCCTTTTTTCCGATCACAGAATGAATGCCCGGATCCGGCTTACTCAAAAAATAAAAGTAAAAGCAATGATCCTTTCCAATGCAACTCAAACTGTCTTTTATGCCGAAGATTTACTGCAAAAAATATATATGTATATAATTATTTCTCGACGTTTTATAACACCGTATATATTACATACATGCCTCCATACATACATCCTCCGACATCAATTCAAAGAGAACTTTCAAATTACATATCCAACATCAAAATCCATCGATATGGGCCTGTGACAAAGAACAAAGAAGAAAAGTGAGAAAAGAAAATTTTTTACTGGAGATGAGATGATTGACGCCTTTCTAACTCCAGAAGAAACTACAAGTATCAGATTATGGACATAAATTGAAAATATATATTGAACGAATTTACAGGCGAATATCGCAACCGAAAAACACATCACATCAGGTGTCGCGTCCCTAATTAGCCGTCTTCGTATCTTATACCCGCAGAGAGTTCGAAGCGTTGTTTGTAGAATGCTGCAAGGACGATACACTATGATTATGATTTAAACTTAGGCGCATGTACAGGGAGTTACAAGCCCCAGTTACCATCTTCAAAGCCTTACAAAAAGGGATCGTAGGGCGAGGGCCCATACACACTAAGAAATACGGGTTCAAATTTGAACCCCAAAATTGTCCCTATACAACCCTAATGGGTGCAACTTTGCACCGCAGTAAGCAATTTGCACCCTTAGAGGTGCAATATGCTGAATTTTGAACCTGCAGGGGTGCGCATTTGCACCTTCAGTTTTGTGCTAATCAAGGGTGCAAACATGCACCATAAACATTGATACATTGTCAATTAAACATTTGGACCACGAGTACCAAGTTTTTTGTACTCGTAATATCAAACTTACATTCTAATGATGTCCGCATCTTTGTAGGTACGAATATAAATATTAAGATATTTAATTTTCTACTTGCATGATAAAAGGTACAAAATGTGCACCGCAGGGTGCTGGTAAAGGGACAAATAGGGTGCAAATTTGAACCTTTATTTTTTAGTGTGTAGTGTTGGGTTAGATGGGGATTCAGGCTTTAACTTTCTCGATATGAGATAGGCCTATTCAAAAACCACTTAGGGACTACACGTAGGGACCTACATGTTTTCCTTTTTCATTTTTCACAGTATGGATGGTGTAGTTTTGGTTGAGATGGCAATTCGGGCTTTAATTTTTTGTGAGACAATTAGAAACCAATTACTGCACACAAAATATCAAAGAGCATACCATTCTAGACGGAATTCAAAGTTTATTTGATGAAAATCGGTTTTGAAATAGCTGAAATATCTTAAATCAAGAGGTCCCAAAAGATGGGACCCATGCACCTTTAATACTGTAGGACTACTTTGTTTTGGTTGTTTCTAGGGTTACAGCTCGTTATTCCGAAGGTTCATTATTCCGAAGGCTCTTCAGTCCGAGGATTCCTTATTCCGAAGGTTCGTTTTTCCGAATTTCATTTTCGGATGAACAAATCTTCGGAATAACGAACCTTCGGAATAACGCCACAAATGTTCGGATTAACCAACCCTTCTTCATTTTCGGATTAACGAACAGCACCCGTTTCTAGATATCTCGGCCATTTCAAAACCAAATTTCATCAAAAACTTTGAATTCCGTCGAGAATGGTAGGCTCTTTGATATTTCATATAATTGGTTTCTATATATCTCACAAAAAGTTATAAGCCCAAATTGCCATCTCTAACAAAACTATACCATCCCTTTAAAGGTCTATCTACTGTGAAAAATAAAGAGGGAAACATGTAGGTCCCTATATGTGTATAGTCGCTTATCGACCTCTGCGGAAGAGGATTGTCAAGAAGATTTATAGACCTGAAGACATTCACGTTCAGTGGCGGTTCGGGGGGGGGGGGGGCGCAACCGGCGCAACCCCCCCCCCCTTTATTTTCCGTTAAAAGTAAAAGAAATAAAAAGAAAAAATGAAATGAAACCCGGAAGTGGCACCAGAAATATTAGTTGCGCCCCCCTTAACAGAATTCCTGGATCCGCCCCTGACGTTTGTTCTATGGATGCCACTTAGTCAACTAGCATTTTATTTAAGCACATGTGCATATGACTTAGAGCTGCTCAGGAGCCCTGTCATCATAACTCGAAATCATGCCTATTTGATAAGCGATACGAGGCCTGGGTGAAGTATACAACTCCCTTACAGATCTCGGAGGTCAGTCTAGCTGACATTTTAATCGCATCATCAGTGTGCAGTCAACGGTAAGGTGGTGCAGTGAAATCTATAGGCCTATCTGTGATTTTCGTGGTACTGCGTATTAAGCTAGCTGTACCACCGGCTACTGCAGTTCCACGAGGACCTTTAGGCCTAACATTAGTGTGCAGCAATTCTTCGTGTGGCCCTCTGTGTGAGTATTCTATGAAGTATTCAAGGTCAAACTAAGAAGGTGTGAAATGTATCATGATGAGTTTGAATACTGTAGGGTGTATAGGTAAAATTATATCGAGCCATTACCTGAGTAACCTGACACATTCTTGCAAGTTATCATAACACAAAATATGTACCAATCAGGTAGGCCAAGGCCCTATGTATAATTATGTAGTTTTATGTCATTGCGCGAGGCAAGGGAACTCCTTATATACCCTATAGGACACCTGCCCCGTAGGACGCCTTATGGCGAAACAATGCTTTCAAAAGAATTGTGAAACGTCATTGCAATTCATCAATCTCTCACCATTAGGCCTTAAGTGCCAGAATGTCCTTCAGGCCTAGGGCTCTATTGGTAAATACCTGTTGGCGATGGCATAGGCGATGAGCAAATGCATTAATATATTACTGTCGAAATTTCCATGATCATCCATGGATTACGAGTGAAGGCCTATGTCACGTGCGTGGATTCCGGAATTTAATTGAATCCTACTCAAAGACCAATCCTTTCATGATGCCCCCCCCCCCCCCCCCCGAAATTCCCCGAACAGAGTTCGGAGGATATAGATTGTAGGGCATACTGGATTTTGCCTTGCTGCTCTTTTCTTTTCCTTTTGTCACCGAGATCATTCAGGCTAAGCATGATTTAGAACCCACTGCTAGATTCATGGTGCTCATGCCGATTGCTATTAAAACCGATCTCCGTCACCTAAACCAAAATTGTCCACCTACCCACTCTAGGTCCATATAGCGCCAAAGAGACAATGACATGAATGAGGGTGAAATATGTACCGGTACCTATAATATAGTTAATAGTAGGCCTACTCGAACGTTTCCTTCATGAATCTGTAATTCGAAGTGGTAGTAGCGGGGTTGGTCCAATGTCTATAAAGTTACATTGAAAGCTTTTAACCTAAACTTAAAGCAAGACCAAAGAGACTAAAATATAAAAGATAACCCAGCCAACACATCCACGTGGGGCTCATTTGGGTAAAATACGGGTTGAAGTGGGCTGTCAATAACGGGCCCATGTGGGCAATATGGGCTACTTCATTGGCCCCAATTGGGGCCATGCAATTCAATGGTTTGTCCGCGGGGCCTGTAATGGCCCCACTTGGGCTTGCCCGATGCTACGCTGGTGGGCATCATAATGGGTACCAGAATATGTTTACCCTCATTTAGTCTATCACTTTCTAGTTGTAAATGGGCTTGCCCAAGTGAATGCCCCTCTTGGGGCCCATGTGATAGACCCATGTAGGACCCACACGAGCCCAAGGTTTTCATATTAGCTCGTCTGGGGAAAAGAATGGATTGAATTGGGCATATTACTCTTACGAGAGTGTGTGTACAACCACTGGCGTAGCCGGGGGGGGGGGGCGATGGGGGCGGTCGCCCCCCTCCCCCCCCCCCCCCTAAGATTTGGACCGGGGATTTGGGAGGCGGAAAAAAAATGCGTGTATACTGTATGCATGCACGGGTCTCCTTTGCAACCTTTCATCAAATAAGATCATATTTGTTTTTTTAAACTTTTACTCAAAGTGTGCACCAGATCGTTGAATTTTAATTCAAAATATGCAAAATCTCTCGTGCTTGGGAAGGGGTATCCCCCTCCCAAACCATCCCCCTCTGTGGCTCTTTCCCTAGCTTAGTACACTTTTTTAGATTTACACAAAAAATATGAATAATTCTGAGTGCACAAGACTTATCACTTATATTCCGAAAACTCAAAGTTCCCTCATGTACAAGGGGAATTTCACCTTTTAATAGACCCTTTCCTCCCTCAGTCCCCCCCCCCCCCAATCAGTTTTTTTTTTTCTTTTTGGTGATTTCCCAAATATTCCATCAAATATGCGTATACGAGATATCTCAATTTCAACCTTAAAAAGGCAAAAGCTCCATAGTAAGGGAAAGATGGAGATAACACTCGCCCTCGCCTTCTCCCTGCTTGCCCGCCCCTCCCCCCCCCCCCCCGCCATGCATAGAAATAGACTGTGGCTACACTTTGAACATAAACAGTTTTCCAAATATGACACAAAATGTGCGCACCAAAACGTTAAACTGCAATCAGAAAATTATACAGAATCTCCTTCCACAGACACTTCTTTTCTGATTGACAAATTTCGAGATATTCCAACAAAAGTGTGTGCCAGATTATTGAATTTCAGTTCTAAAAGCTTAAAACTGAAAAAAAAAAAAGGCTCCCTTGAATATGGGAGAGGTATCTTGCCACCCATTCATTGCTTGTTACCCACTATAGACTTGGTACATTTTTGGGAATGACAATTTCCGAATTTTCCACAAAAAGTGTGCCTCAGATCGCTTTATTATTCTAAAAGCGCAAAAGCTTCGCGAGCGGGAGGGGGAATCCCCCTTCCCCTAAGCTCTACCTCACTAGACTTTGTACATACACACAGATGATGCACATTCGGAATAAGAGCTAAATTCCGTGATTTTAACACTTCGATGAAAAAGAATTGCACCAAAAATTTGCACCAGATCGCTGAATTTCAGGTCTGAAAACGCAAGAATCACTTTCGTGTGGGAAGGGATATGCCCCTATCTACACCCTCGTGTGCATGCTTTTTCTGTTTGCTGAACAGACAGCGTTCATGATATTCAGTGTAAGAATTGATACAAGAAGATTATTTAAATGATACCATTTTATAGACAAATTGTTCAAAAATAATCTACATCAAAATATACTGTTACCTTAAACAAGTGCAACTGTTTCACGTCGATAAAACGCGCAAAAACATGCATCAAATTGCACCATTTACAACATCAAAATACAAAAATTCTTACCGTGGGAGGGGGACGCCCCCCTCCCACACCCTCCCCTCCCCCTCGCTTGCTCCGCTCGCTCGGGTTCAGTCTCGTTCATGATATTCAGTGAAAAGAATCAATACAAGAAGTGTATTTAAATTATACCATTTTATAGGCAAATTGTTCAATAATAATCTACATCAAAATGTACTGCTACCTTAAACAAGTGGGACGATATATGTCGACAAAACGCGCAAAAACATGCATCAAATTGCACTATTTACAACATCAAAATGCAAAAAGTTCTTACCGTGGAAGGGGGGACACCCCCCTCCCACACCCTCCCCCCCCCCCCTCGCACACTAACCGCCCCCCCCCCCCCCCAAGATGAAATCCTGGCTACGCCGTTGTGTACAACCACATTCAGGGATAATGCCCTAATCCTAATCCTACCCTAACCTAATCCGAATGCCCTACCCCTATCGACCTATTTCATACTTCCGAACCTGATGATTCTGTGTCACAGTTTTTTACATACATGTACTTGCAAAAATATATCTATATAATGCGTGAAGACATGATTACTAAAATTGGATCACCAAAATTTCTCATTTGAATATTCATGTTGCATGAATATTCATGATATATGTTCTTTAGGTCCTACCAGTATGTGGGGCCGCTGTAGGACCCGTGTGGGTAGGCCTATAGAAACCTATAGGCCAACAGGGCCTATAGAAACCTATAAACCCAACTGGGATTTTCAACTGGTATCAAATTTTCATGTTTGATTAGTGATGAGGATTTAAGTAGCAACCAACTGCATAGGCCCTACACACACACACACACACACACACACACACACGCAAGCACACTTACAATTGCACAAGCACGCACACACACTCACATAAAAAAGGCAGGGCTAGCCGTACAAAAACCCATCATGCTCCCTACTGGCCCTGTCTGATTTGCCCATGTGAAACCGAAGTGGCTAGCCCATGTGACACCCATTTATTATCAGCTTTTCCCATCTCTGCCCTTGGCTGGCCCACAAGGGCCCCTTGAAGGATGACCCTCGAGTAGCCCTTGCCCATCTCCAACCCGGCTTGCCCAACTTTTACCCATATTTGCCCGCGTGGGCCCCTACATGGGTGTGTTTGCTGGGTAAACAATAGATATGACTATTTTATACCCAAATAAACACAGAAGAAAGATAAGTCCAATCATGACAAAAGGCCTAACACAGAGTTAACTTTTTATGCAAACGCTCCTAGAACCTATAGATCCTTTGTGTGTACAAGATAATTGTTGACACATAAGTACTTATGTTTTATGTGAGAAAAAATGTATTTACAAGTTCTGTTGGAGATGAAAAAATGAATGAATGAATGAATGAATTAATTAATTAATTAATTAATAGTGGGGCCTACCATACAGGCATGAGCGACAGGGCCGGGCCATTGACCGCCGGGGGGGAGGGGGCGCTTCATGGAGCGTTTTTGTCAGTTCCGTAAATTCTTTTCTGACAAACTGTGAAAAGCTTCTGAAATCCTTGTAACTGATAGGCTAAACGCAAATTTGTCAGAAAAAAAAAAATATCAGGCACGACGCTTCCTTCATGAATTGAAAGTCCAACGCATGAAGTCTTCAGACTTTCGGGCCCAAGCGAGGTTGACGAAAGGCCGGCCGTCTTCGCTACGATTTGATAGTCCTTGGGCCTTCTCTAGATCTCTGCTAGCTTGTAAAAATAATGAGGGAGCTACCATTTAGGTAACTATACACAGCCCAGTCGCTGTATAAATAGCGCTTCGTACAGCGTCTGGTCGAGCTACCATTAGGGAGCTTTAGATTTCCGTGACGCGGACGTTCTGCATATGTGCAAAATCGCTTATAAAAATTGATCGATTTAATAATATCTAACGTCGTCTCGAGTTTTCACTATACGCAATTTGGGCTATTTTTTGTGTCCGCTCAGTTCACGACGCAAACAGCTATTTTATGCACTGATCAACATACTGGGGGCACCATTTTACTTTTTATAGGTGCGTCCTCGCATATTAATCTAAAGCTACTATGCAACACGACGCAGGAAGAGGAAAACGGCCAACGCAATCACGCGTCGCAAATCAAAAGCCGCTAATACCATGGACCTATACCTAAGATAATACCGCCTAGACCCGGAGCGTATAGATGCATGTAGATCCAAATCCGGGTTCCAGATCAGGTCTACCAAAGCAGTTTCATCGGCATCCAAGTTTTACGGTCCGTCTTCAAAAACCCGTTTTAGACCGCCCCTCTAAAACCAGTATTAAAGAGGAAGTCCACCCTAAAATAGATAAAATCTAGACGAAAGAGAAATAATTCCCTTCAGAACTTTCTTAAAAATGGCAAGAATCGGATAAGAATTAACGAAGATACGACATTTAACAATTTTACATTTTGAGGAGAACATTTCTTGGACAGTCCTTATGAATATTCAAATAAGATAGTTGATGTCACGCTTTCACAAAGTGTTTTCTATTTCATACAAAAAAAAATAAAAGAAATATCATAATCATTTTACCTGTATAATGAATATAAAACTTGCCTTTCAAAGAGGAATGTTGGTATTTTTTCCCTTCTGTTGTTGCCAGATTTATATTCTCTCATTCTTCTTCATGGCAACTCTCTACATAAACCTCATACAAATAGCATTCACAAAAAAAAAAAAAAAAAAAGTTCCATACATGTGCGCGACAGATATGTTAACCTTTTTGAAACGTAACACCGGGACAAAAATAATAATTAAAGAAAAAAAATCCATCCATAACTTGGATTTGCGGTTGTATTGTGGATGGGTTTCTTCCTGAATGTGCAGAAGAAACAGTCGCAGTGTAATGACAAGCACAAGGGAGAGAGGGAGAGCGAGAGAGACTGTGTGGTGCATAACATTATTTTCTATCTTAATGCTTCTCTCTACGTCCAATCATAATGACAGGACTGACAGACCTGATGCAAGATGCCCGAGGGGCCGTCCTTGAGGCGCTGGTGCACTCAATGCAGGCAGTTCGTGGGCAGAAATATCACGCGTATTTGCGGATCGTCGAAGGCGATTGATCACGCAAAATGGTGCCGCGCCACTTTGTCGAGGGTGGAAGTCTATGGAAAGCAGCTCTTCCTGCGATTTAGCCACGATTCGTCGCGTGGATCCTGTGCAAATATCGAGGGGGAATCGACCTGGATCAGATGTCATTTCCTTATGTGGGGGAGTGTCAGGGTCAACGAATATAGCTGCAAGCCGTCAAAGACAAATCGCTTTCCTGAGCCTCGACTCGTGTTGTTCTTCAGCAGAGACGAGTATCTTGTGTTTTACGGCGGTAGCTTCCATGAGGTAGAGAGTCCACCGGAAGATCACGGCACCGACATCTTGAGTGACACCTTCGATGTCGACGGCGCAGTAGCGAACATCATGCAAGACACACCGATCGCTTGCACCTTGATGGATCAAGGCAAGTTCAGTGGCCTCGGCAACATCATCAAAAACGAGGTCCTGTTTGCGACAGGCCTGCACCCGATGACGCCTGGAACGAGGATATCGCGTTCTAAAGCCGAGGAGGTTGTCAGACATGCCGTGGATTTCAGCAAACGGTGGCTCACTTGGAAGATGGAAGAGCAACATTCTGTCAGATTCGGCGACTGGACCAGTATCTACAAGAAAGGTCTCTGCCCAGCTGGCCACACAACAAGGAGGTCTCTGTTCGGTCCAAACGATATGGAACGGATTACATACTGGTGCCCAACATGTCAACCAGAAGTTTGCTGTCGAGAGATTGCCGAGGAACAAAGTAGCGTTCAGACTTCTGATGACACTGCAAAAGACCTCTCAGTCAATTCCATGGTGATGACAGGTGAGCGCAAGTTCCTGCCGTCCGAAAGTCCTTCACATGCATCGCCAGGTCGCACAGCGTCAAGCTTTGATCTGCAAGACTCAGACCGCCCTCTTCAGTTCGCGACGGAGGAGCCCCGAATAATCAAAGACGAAGAGAGGGAATCAGACGACGAAAGTGTTCTTGCATGGCCGCAGAAGAGGGTCAAAGTCGAATCAATAGACCCTACGACCACTTCATACACCCATGCCTCTGAGTGCGGGGTGAGAGACTACCCAGAGGACATGTACATTGGAGGCAGATGGAACACGCAAGAAGAGGAAGACGGTAATCAGTTGATATCGATTGCGACGTCGACTCTCCGAGTGATGATGAAGAATAAACCTCGAATAAGGCTGTGCAAAGTTGCTGTGAATTCAGACTTATCTTTTAACTGAGAAAGTTCCTCTCAATCGCGTCTTCAGATTATTTTTGGCTCACTGAGTGTAGTTTGTCGTAACCTTTGATTATCATGCTTAATCTTTGGCCTTTTTTATTTGTTATGGATAAACATGTTTTTTTTAATTGTGTTTAACATTTGTTTAATATGTTACGCATCAACGACGCGACAGCAGGCTCAGTGGATGGTTTTTAAATCGTCCCTTTGTTTTGTCTTTATGTTAGCTTATTTCATTAGGTCGTTATTCTTTCATTCTTGATTTGCAGTATTTTAAGTTCGATGGTTGGCTGAGTTTGATGGTATGTTTCCTTTAGCCCTTACTGCTCCTTTCTGAATTACCCGTAACTAAAATGAACAATAACTCCATGATAAAGTTTACGTCGGTAAATTACAGTGAAATACAGAGAATGGTAGAAGTCTAGTACTTTTAGTTCATCAATGACATTTTGCGAAAGGAAGCTTTCCCGGTGTTGAATTTTCAACCGGAAACGTAAATTTCATCATCATTGCTTGTTTCTTTGTTTGTTTGTTTGTTTGTATATTTGTTTGTTTGTTTTTTTTATGTACCAACATATACGGGAGGGTTATGAGGGGATAGGTAGTTTTTGTCTCATTTGATTCACAGAGATGGTTTGACTCGAATTTTGAAGCTCGAAATTCCGTCACTTGCTTATCCTGTGTCTGGTTTATTAATGAAACATAGCTGTTCTGTTTTTGTTTTGTCATTAACTAACGTTTCAGAGTAGTGTTAAGTTGCATGGTGAGGGACCGTTCAGTCTATTAGCTGTTTGCTTTAGTTAGCATTGAGATTTCTCATTTTTTTTTTTAACACATAAGGTCCCATATAATAAACTTATTGATGATTGTCCCGTGTGAGATGATGTAAAATGTTGCATACACCATTCGTGTCAATGAGCACCTGTGTACATAATAATTATTGTATACGTGCATCGGTTTGTGTTTTTTTAATTTATGTATTGTGATCTGAAATGATTATGTTAGAATGTACCCTATGTATACGATGAATCTCTTGAACCAGGAAAAATCATTACGGACCATGTGCAGACATCGTATATCATGCATAGTACGTTCATCCACTTTGGAAAAAAAAAAATGAATAACGTGACATCGATACGAGAGAATTGATAACCCCCAAATCAGGAGGTCAGTATATCGCATGCGCGTTCCCGATTTTTCGGGAAAAGGGGTATATTCTAGGAGGTCGATTCTTTCAGTCTTTCCCGACATTTTTTTAAAATTAGGATTACGAATAATGTATCATAATTATACTTATATTGAAAATGATTAACAATCCTGAATATAAAGGTCTGTAATAGGGTTTGCTTCAATCCCCGAAAATTCCGAAATAGAGATCGTATTTTCTGAGTGTTTGCCGTGATTTTTCCCGAATGTATTTTCTGTGCATGTTTTCTGGCCTTTTTTGCAAGTCATTTCACTAAACCATGTATTGCGCGTACATCACGCTCAACCACTTTGCCATACAGCTTCACTTTTAAAAACATGTGAAAGGGGGTACTAAGTAATTTCGCTGGCTTCCCGTCCAAAAGCCCCTGATAAAGGGTTACAGTCCTAACCATTTTAATCCTCAAAGGGGGTTTTCCTAAGACGAATCTGTAACAAGCAATCTACTTGTATATGGTTAAGGGGGGGGGGGGGCGCTTTAGGTAAAACTGAAGCGTATTGAAAGGAATTGGTCTCGGTTAAAATATTTTGTATCGTATATGTTAAATGAGAGTATACGTATAACAGTCTATATCGTGTAAGCTTGTATCATGACCTTATGACTTCATTATTTTACCTTTACCGTTGCATGGCCTGTTCATGTTTGTCCATTAAATCATAATAATTACTATATAGTTTGAAATGTTATGTGGCGTTTATGACGAAAGCATCTCCTTATATTACGTTTGACTTTTGCGATTTGGTTCGCGTACTTTGTCTGAAAAAGAAAATCATATGTTCAGAATAAAAGAAAAAAAATAATTCTAGTTTATTAAAAAAAGTGTTCGAACACTTTATGTTTTGGCTCTCTCATCTGTCGTATATAGTGTGATGTGCACTATTACCTGTGTGCATATGCCTGTTTGTATGGGAAGGGGGGTGTCATGTCCCTATGATGTCAGAAGTCGAAGTCGAGGACAGTACTCCTCGTAGTTAGAAAATTATGTGTGTTTGTCAGATGGGAAAAAAGGTAGAACTTTCACTGATTTTTTTTTAATCAAATGTTAAACGAAAGAGACGTAAAGGAGTGCGGGATGATGATTCTCCCATTGATTGACCAACCACTTTTATCTTCACTGACTTTCCTCTTTTGAAATGAAAAAAAAAGGAGAAACTTGTATACTTTACATGCTTTAGGGTAACCTTTCCAATTATGTTGTTTAGCAGTAACCCTATGACAAGAGAGCATCTTAACGGGAGTAAAAAGGTTGTAGTTGCATAAGCGATGAAACGCGTTATAACGCGTTTCATCGCTTATGAACGCGTTAATGATTTATTGTACATTGTACACTGATGTACAAACCACTGGGAGAGTTGTAGGTGATGACATCATCACCTAATCAGCTCACTGGCAATAACAATGTCTGTTGTTGCAGCCAATTCTGCTATTCTATACCAAAACCTGTCAAACAAATAATCTATATATAATTATACCAGAACTTTCTTTATTAAGTCCGACTATTAACACCTGAGGCCCCTGACCGTGTTCGGTTATGCACCACGGCGAGTAAACGTGCACGTTGACACCATACACTAAAAACAGGCACATACGAACACACATAAAACACTTTCTAAAAGAAGCCCCCACCTCCCCACCTCCCCCCCCCCCCCACACACACACACACTTTTTAAACTCGTGGAAAAAATCGCGAAAAATTTTAAAACATCGTTCAAAAATCCGTAAAATATCCGACTTTCAGAGGGTACCAAGGAAAACAGAACTAGCACATAAAAACAAAGCAAAACAAGGAAAATAGGCAAACGCATTCATGATGTATACGCTACACATAATGAAACAAACATGATCAATTAAGGATATCCATATAAAATTACTATATAATATACTTCGCTTAGTTTGGAATGAAAGACACGAAAACAAAGAAGATTTCAGGAG
Source organism: Diadema setosum (assembly GCF_964275005.1). NCBI lineage: Eukaryota > Metazoa > Echinodermata > Echinoidea > Diadematoida > Diadematidae > Diadema > Diadema setosum. The sequence goes on along the minus strand of NC_092701.1, from coordinate 29,854,932 downwards.
AGAGAGGGAGGGAGGGAGAGAGAACGAGACATGCTCATGGGAAGAGAGGGAGAGAGGTGTATGCAAAGAAGGCTGCATGAGATGAGTATATAGAAGCGTTATCCATTAAAGGGGATGGCTAGTAACTGATCAGTGGGAATCAGTGGAAATGCTGGGGGATGATTGTGCCAATTCTTGTTGGACTCATTTAAGAGTACATTATATATCTATTGTTGTGTGAAAGTTATTTGCTTCAGAACGGTCTCATATTCAAGTATAAATGTGCTGTTTAATGCCCCGTCACTGTGCAGGCATGCTAACCTGGAGACATTAAACTGCACATTACTTGAATATGAGACCATTCTGAAGCAAATAATTTTCACCCAACAATAGATATATAATGTACTCTTAAATGAATCCCACAAGGATTAGAACAATCATCCCCCAGCATTCCCACTAATTCCCACTGATCAGTTACTAGCCATCCCCTTTAAAAGCGGTCCAGTGCATTGTAAAACTTATAAACGTTGTTTTTTGTTTCAACTCAAATGGTAACTTATTCCAATAAGTCTTAATCGGAAGTAGCACGAAATTCATTTCATTTCATTTCATTTCATTTATTTCCACTTTCATGATTGGTTTACAAACTTTGCATTAAAAACAAACAGGCAGACAAACAAACAAACAAAAATACATGGTGTCAAATATGATAGTGGCGGAATCATGGGAAGCACAAAGTAGGCTTATTGAAAATGATCCCTTAAGAAATATTGTGATGTAAATTATGTAATCATTTATAATCATTGGTTTGTAACTGAATTGAAACAAACATGAATACAAAATACGATAAGATTTACAACTTGAATCAATAAAAAGAAACGGATACGTGTAGATATGAAAATAGAGAAGAAAAGAAGAAAACTCCATATTTAACTATTCGTCAGCTTGTAACTTAATTGCATCAAAAAGATGTTGTTTATATAATATTTTAAATTGTCTTACGGTCTTACTGATCCTGAAAATTATATTCAAATTATTCCATAAAATAGTACCTTTGTAAAATATTGATGACTGCGTACATGATGTGCGATTTAATGGGGGATGAATACTCTGAGCATTTCTGGTATTATAATCATGAATTGAACTATTGAGGGTAAAATAATCAGAAAATACATCAGGGAGAAAACTATTATTAAGTTTAAACATAAATATTACAGACTCTAATGAAATTAGATCTTGAATGGGTAATATATGAGTTTCTAAAAACAGAGGTAAACTGGGGGAAGCATATGTTGAATTGGTTATTAAACGCACTCCCCGTTTTTGTAATTTATGAATTCGATCAATATTCTTATTAAAAGTGAATCCCCATACAATATTGCAGTAATTGATATGTGGTGAAATCAAAACATGGTATAACATTTTAAGGACATTCCTAGGAAGATACTGTAATCTATACAAAACCCCTATGTTTCTTGATATAATACTGGCTATGTAATCAATATGATAATTCCAAGATAATCTTTCATCTATAATTACTCCTAAGAATTTTGTGCTTACAACTCTATCTATTTTCATATTCTTAAAATACAATTGCAAATTGTGGTCTGTTATAATCGCATACCAAATGAAATATAATGAGTTTTATCTATATTCAAAATCAACTTATTGGCTTCCATCCTGTCACTAATATTACGCAATTGTCTATTGGAAATTCAACAACGAATTCCTTACATTATACTGGAAATGTAAAACAGATATCTAACACTCCCAGGCATGATTCAGGACAAAGTTTGTGAGCAAATTTTTTTGTGTGAATGTGTAAAGCATGCTTATCAATATGCTAGAGTAAGAGACGAAATTTCATCTCTTATCTATATTTACAAATGGATAGTGTTGTGATTACGATGTCACACTTGACAATCCCTTAGAGTTTAGACCTATAAAACCTCAAACATCAAAGAAAGCCAATATCTATAATGGAATGGGCAGTGTAGGCCTTCAGTAGGGTCCTACATCACAATAATGTATGACAAAAAGAAAAAAAAGTGAGTATCATAGTAGAATATGATCTTTCTGTAACTTACAGAGCTAAGTCTCCATTTACTAGTACACGTCTAGAGTGGATAACCACTTTGGGTTATCACCTTTTAGAACTGTGATCTACTATAGTATGCTTTCCAGGACAGATTTACTTAGTAGGTCAATTCATGTGATTTTTTTTTTCAGAAACAAATACACTATGGAATATGTCAAATTACCCTGTGCAAGCAATCATATCCCCATTGAATCATCTTACTAAACTTAAAAAAAGTTTGGAAATCTGACTTCAGTTGTAAATTTCTCCAGTTTGTAAGCACTACGCAATACATGCTTGATATCAATGAAAAGATTATTAAATTCTCTATAAAATGATATCCTACTCATTATGATTATGCTATCAAGTAAAATGTTGTACTCAAAGGTGTCTGATAAGGTCTGCATTGAAAAGTTGCAAAATGAACAAGAACGGTCCTTATGAATGAGAATGATTGTTCTGAGTAAATAGAGAACATGTTCTTTTGTGTTATGTATTTTGTTCTCAACTGGTCAGCCATGAAGGCAAATTTCAGTAGACATCTTAACTTCACATTCAAGTTTTCAGTGGTGCGGTGCCATGCCAGGCAATTTTGATGGCTCATCAAGTTGTTATGGTTGTACATCATGCCACGTGTAAGCAATGTTCAAAAAGCCCGCTCCAAGCAGAGATGCTTCAAAAAGATGACAACGCAAGACCACATAGAGCGAGACTTGTGCGCAACTTTCTCGAGAGAGAGGGCATCACTAGAATGGACTGGCCTGCATGCAACCCCGACCTCAACCCCTTAGAACATCTTTGGGATCAACTTGGCCGAGCTGTGGGGATGCAACGACATTGGCAGGACTCCGTCAGATACTTGTTGACGAGTGGAACACCATTCCTAGGCAGCGAATCACGAAGCTAATCAACAGCATGAGGACACGGTGCCAGGCGAAGGTGCAAGCACTTGAGTCGTTCACCAGATACTGAGCCCCGATCATGTTCATTGACAATATAAAGACAAAGTAAACATAAAAGTAAAGACAAAATAACGACAAAATGAAGACAAAATTAAGATGAAACTCCAATTAATAAAATCAAGACCATGATTTTCACGAGGTTCTGTGAGATAAGAATTGCTTGAGTCACGCGATTGTGTGTGTGTGTGTGTGTGTGTGTGTGTGTGTTTGTTTATCTGTATGTTTGAACGCATACATGTTTTACTCCATAAAAATGCTGATGTTACATAACAGTAAATGTAACAAATAAAGACAGAATAAGCTGACCAGAAAGAATATAAATTATTAGTGGAAAAGTGAGCAAAGAAAATGGGATTCCATCGGGAGTCGAACCCGAGACCTCCGGATTGCTATTAGACCGGAATGAACACCAAAGAAACAATGGGGAACTCATAACGAAGAAACTCCATTAGGGACGTCAAAAATTGGGTCATTTTGCAGCTTTTAAATTCTGACTTTACCTCATATTTGTAAGCGCTGTACCTCCATGTATATGACAATCATAACAAGTATGGTATCATTTTCAAGAGAATTAAACAATCTTTGTGTGGTACTAAGCACAAATGAATTCTTTCTAAGGAAAAAATGAGAAATTACTGACCAAACTCAGATTTCCAAACTTTTTGAGGGGTTTAGAATGTGTGTTTGTGTGTGTGCTGCAGTTCAAGTTGTAGGAAGTGATGTTGGGGTGTGGTACATACTTAGTAATCTAGCGATCAGTGGGTACACGTGTAGACAGAGATCGTACACATTGAGTGTACGATTTTTGGTGTAGATCTTTGTGTGGTGCACATAAACAAACACAGAGAGAACTCTTCTGTATTACACCAAAGATCCTGTTTACACGTGTGTGTGATTGCGACATCGTACACATGTGTGCACCACGTAATAGTCCGTTGATTGTGTGCAATCGAATGTGACCAGCCTAAGTAGTGGTGCAATGACTGCTGTTTTTGTTTTGATAGTTGAATGTTCTCAACACCTCAGCTGGAAGCGACAGTAACTAGAAATACGTTCGTTGGTGAGATATGCCTACCTACCGGTGCGGTATTGTATGATGATTTGAATGATACCTCTATCATCGCAAAAAAAGAGATGCGTCGTTTGCCTGTAGTCCCGTGTACTTATCTTCGTGCTGTGTAATGCCGTTTAGTGATTGATGGGTTGGTGGGGCCCGGTTTTCCAACACAATCCACAGCTCGATGAATTCTACTGATTCCTAGGTGTAAAATTTAGGTCATCATGGCTGGGCCGGGCAGGGTTTTTTTTTTTTAGTTTTACAAAGTGAAAAATGTGAAGTCTGTCTTATTAAGATCAACATGTAGAAAACTAGAACCAGTGCAGTGAAGTTAGTAATTTATGTTAAATTATTCATCAACTGTTCAGCCTAGCCTCCGCTAGGGGCAGGGCGCAGTGACTCAGATGTAGGCCCTATAGTAAACTGTCTCTAAATTTATAAAATTTTATATCTTTTTTTTTTTCTTTCACATATGCTTAAATTTTTATACTATCAATCAGTGTCATTTTAATTTCTTTTTTTATGATTCTAATGTAAAGCATCCGTATCAGCCTTCGAGCTGCAGTGCTGGTTTGTTATTTTATTTCTTTACTTTGCACAATAAACCACATTGAATTGAATTGAATGTAGAATCTAGCTGTCTAGTAAAAATACTAGGTCTATATAGGTCTAGATCTAGTGTAAGCAGAATTACTGTGGTGTACAGAATCATGAACGACCTTGTTGCAGTCCATCCAGATACATTCTTTACAATTAACTCATCTATTAAAACCAGGAAAAATCATGATATGTACTTCCAAACATACCGCCCTAGGGGCAACATCGACAAATTTGCATTTGCCTAGAGATCCATCAAACCTGAGTGGAACAAACTTCCAAGTTCTGTAGTTTGTGCAGTCTCACCTGAACAGTTCAAGGAACTCTTAATGACCCACCTTAAAATCACACCTTGTGATTAAGCCCACACCCCTCCTCTTCATATCATGCACACAAGTTATATTCATCTTTGTGATAGGCTGCATTATATAGCCCTTTGAAGATTAAAGAAGAAAAAAAGGATAGGCCTATATCTACATAGTAGTAAATTATTAGCTAGTAGGCCTACTAGTAGTACCGGTATAGAGGACACTGCCCTGTTCATTCTTTTTTCTTTTTTCTTTTCTTCTTCTTCTTCTTCTCCTTCTTCTTCAGAATGACATTGAATGATTAATCATATTGACAATTCACTTCACATCAGCTGAGTTCAATTTCTCATTTATCAAAAGTTTAGTCTTCTGTAAAAATTTGCTTGTGAATATTTACAATATTCATATCAGTTGACCAAGTAAAGTTTATGTGGATTGAGTGAATGCAGCAATACACATCAGTGAAAGTTAGAAGAGTCAGACTATCCATTCAAGAGATATGCATTTTTAAAGTTTCAGTGCAGCTATTGCTGGCTGAGAAGACCACAGTACTGTCGGTTAATTGGGTAATGTCTGGCAGAGCATTTCTTACCTGATTAACCAGAAAACACATTGATTTCCAAATTCATAGCGCAGATACCACATACCAGCACCAAAACTTTTAAGGTTCATATCTTCTGAGCAGACTGTCTGATTTTCCTCAATTTTACTGATGTATTTTGCTAGTTAATATTGCTGCATTTACTCAATTCACATGTATTATCGGGTTTCAATCCCCTTTTAACTTCTATAAGATCAACTGAAATTTTTCTTTGCAAAATTTACCAACACTGTCAACAACTTGGACGTGAAATCTGGACCTGTTTGAATGGGCATGAAAATGACACAAATATTAATAGATTTGGCAATAGTTTTGTCGTAGTTGCCTCTCATTTGGGTGATTATTTTGATATCTTTCATTTCATTTATTTCATTTCCGGCCAAAGCATCTTTGCCTTGATACATTTAATAATGTGTTGATGCAAGGAATGTGATATTTTTTTGTCATGCCATAGACGGTTACAGCTCGTTATTCCGAAGGTTCGTTATTCCAAAGGCTCTTTATTCCTAAGATTCGTTATTCCGAAGGTTTATTGTTCCGAATTTCATTTTCGGATTAACCAATCTTCGGAATAACGCCACAAATTTTCGGATTAACGAACCCTTTTTCGTTTCGGATTAACGAACCTCTAGGTGTAGGGAATTGCGTGTTTCGGATTAACGACCCTTCGGAATAACGAACAGCACCCGCCATAGACAATGCAAGCTGCTAGACAGCATTTATCTAAATTCTATCAAAGGTTTGATTGTGTACACATTTCACTTTTCTTAATTTTGTGGTACAGTTTGACATGCACCAGGGGTGTATCCAGGATTTTTTCTGGGGGGGGGTCGTAATCAAAATTTTTGGACCTTTGCCTTTGCGAGGGAGCGGAGCGACCGAGCGGGGGGAGGGTGTGGGAGGGGTGTGTCCCCCCTCCCACGGTAGGGAGTTTTTGAATTTTGTAGCTTAAAATGGGGCCATTTGGTGCATACAAAAGTGACTTTTTCGGCATGGCAGTGCGGCTTAGAAATAAGGTAAATTATGGCATATTAAAACTAAGTTACGAAATTTACAAGGTTTTTGACAATTTGCTGGAACACCGGTCACTTTTTTTCCCTGTTGTAGGTCTATATAGAGTAAAAAGCCCTCAAAAAACAAAAATGTCTTTTACAAAAAGTGGACCTTTTGAAAATTTGGGGGGGGGGGGTCGTACGACCCTCCTGACCCCCCCTTTCATACACCCATGTGCACATTGAGTTCAAATGTGACTTAGTGCCATTCTGTTATGTTTTCATGTTCATACCAGTATTTCCAAACCTTGCATGGATACTAGTACTGTTCTGGCAATGCAGCCATCTCTGTGGTGACCATGGCATGTATACACGATGCTGACGAGATCATTCCCAGACTTTGGCTTGGAAGCGGGGAGGCAGCGGAGTCGCCGTTTTTCCTTGCTGACCACAAGATCACCCACGTTCTGAGCGTCATTTTCCACACCGTCAAGATTCCACTGGAGTCTGTTCAGCAGAAAGTCATCTCCATCATGGACCAACCGGGGGAGGACCTCCTGGGTCACCTGAACGAGGCTTTCTCCTTCATCGATGAGGGTCTGGAATCGGGCGGGGCAGTGTTGGTTCACTGGTGAGGTTACAGTAGATGAAGGTGGTCATGGTCATGTTGCATAAAGAGGCTACATTTGTGTGCATTCTACTTCCTTGAACTTTTGTCTTTTTCTGACAATTTTGCACCTCGTAGTTTATCTGTATCCTCCGAATTGGAAGGATGAATAGAAAGTAGGAAAAAAAGAAAGAAAATGAATAGAAGTAGACAGAAGTATGCATGTATTTGCAAAGTAATGTGGTGTTTGAGTTTTTAACTTTTAAGCATGGCCAAGAACCTTTTATTTACCAGTGTCACAAATGGACGTCACTACATTGTATTCACCCATCTTAACATGTTTCTGTTTCAACAAGAGTATCATCAATGTAACCAAACATGGGAGCATCTACATCATGTCACGACATATAAGCATTACAGATGTGATTTATTTTGCTGCTTGTAAAGGATGTTTGCAATTTGATAATCAAGACTTTGTGTCTTTACTAGAACATTGATCTGTACTAATCCAAGTCTTGTTAGTGATTTTCTTCCTTTGATAAAAGCTACATTTTGTATTGATTTGAAATACTAATAACTCAATCACTTCTATTCAAGTACCATAGTAACATTTCTACATGTGGGAGCATCTTTATACTGTAAACATTGATATTTTCGCATGAGTAATTTGTCGTGCTGAGCAGCTCAAAATCATATTTGCAGGTTCTTGAATTTACACTGTCCAATTGTCAACCCATTCAAAATGTGCAGAGGAAATTGTGAAGATATTTTTGTGGCTTTTAGAATTTGCGCTAGCCAGAAGTAGCGCGGAATATGCAAAAATCAATGTGTACACCATGAAAATTTTTGCATTTACAGTAGTTAATTCATTTTGTTGTTCTGTGACTGTAAGGTGTCTGCTTGTTCCAGTTGTTTCATTTTGAAATGTAAATTCACATTAGATGTCTGAGAGTAAAATTTCCATTTCAAGGAATGCGTTTGAAACATCTGGTGGGAGGTTCAGAGGCATTTGATGACTCGTCTGAAAGTCGAATTATCCTGACAAGTCTTGGTGCATGGTGTTTTTTATCATTTTTTCCAACCTGCAAGTTTCTCTCTTCCTGGCTTGCTATTCATTATGAGCTTCCTTGTGGAGACTTCCATGATGAGCTTCCCTGTGGAGACTTCAATAATGAGCTCCCTCATGGACACCAATATATTTCATAGCAACATGAATTATAATGTTAGATTTATTTAAGATTTATTGTGGTCAGATTTGATGTCAGTATTGTTTGGGACAAATTGTGTTTTTTAATAGGGTCCCATTTGTTGTTGTTTTTTTTCTAACACAACATGAACAGTGCTATGGGTGTATCCAGGAGTTCAGCCACAGTGATTGCATACATCATGAACAAGGAGAAATGCACACTCAACGAGGCCCTTTTGAAGGTTAAAGAGAAGCACTCTCAAACATGGTAAGTAACCACAGTGCAGACAGGTGTTTTAGTAGCACTGTTTAGCAATATTTTCAGTATGAAAAATGTAATACAATGTACTCATAATAATAGCAACTTGTTATACAGCGCATTTCAGACTTGATCTTGACCTTGACACCCCACTGTCCTGCAAACCCCCCCCCCCCACACACACACACATACACACACACTGAAAAATGTTCCACAGCCCCTATTATATACCATACAGTAAACCTCCGCTTTTCTGGAAAGCATTTGCTTAGTGCACCAGTTTCATCCACCTGTTCGTAAGGAGATCATTCTTTTGCTATTACATGGCCTATTTTGTGGAATAGGTTGCCCAACAGACTCTACGCAATTTGTAAAATCCTTGAAAACTTTTTTTTTCTTTGATGTATAGGGTGGAAGTTATGCCAAGCATGCAGAGTTTCTCTCTGTTTAAAATGCGCTACATAATTGCAAATTGTGATTATTTTTACTCTTGCCCTCCTCTCAGCCCCAATGAAGGTTTCATGGAGCAGCTGAGGCTGTTTGAGGCAATGGGATGCCAGTGTAACCCAGGCAACTCACTCTTCAAGCAACACCGGCTGGCGCACCTTGCAGAAGAGATTCAGAGTAAGTCATGGCAGCCAGTCGAAAAGGAAACAACGAAAATGCCTAGCGTGACTTTTGGAGAGTGCTAATTTGTCTTTCCATATTATGTGTAAGAGCCAACGTGTACTTCTCAAAGCGTTCAGTATAATATACAGGGGACTGCCATTGTAACAAAGTCCTCAGGACTGGTTGTTTTCATTCGTTATTTCAAAATTTCATTTTGAAATGGTATAGTGTACAGAGATATATAGGTGATGATTTTGGGACCTGATTGTGGTGGGTTTTTTTTTTTACTTCATTGTAATGAAAATTTCATCACACATGTGTTCGTTGTAACAGGAGTACACTGTTGAAGATATGCCCTTGAAATAAAACAACAAGAAAGTGCAACATAATGTCTGCTGGAAAGGCCAGAGTGCAGGACATTGTTGCTGTAACAAAATATCACTTAACCTCTGTATCTTTGGAGCAATTTGTCTTATAATTCTAGTTCTCAAGAATGTCTTTATTCAGATTCTTTGTGATGGAGCTAGGAGCTGGATGTGCTCTTTCGATGTTGTACAAAAATTGAATTTCTGATTTTCCCAAATCTTTCACTGGATCAACATGTAAATGCACTTGCACAAATAGAAGGGTGGAAGACAGAGTTAGTGGGTAGTACATGTACAAGCTAGAAAATGCCAAGCATTTGAGCTAATTTCAGTGTTAACACAGATTGTCACACTATTTGTCTAAGAAAACAGTAGAAATTATTTCAGGAAGCTATTGTCGGAAAGATTGCACGTCATTCTTGTTTGTATGATGGGGCATAATGTCTTTTCAATTTTCACAGTGAGAACCGATCTACCAGAGGACCTCCTTGCATCAGATCCACACACCGCAGATGATGGCAGCAACGACGCCCTCTATAGGTGTCGGAAATGCAGGTAATCCTTCGATCAGCTCTCTTTCTCTTCTCTTTTTTTTTTTTTTTTTTGCTCGTTCTTTTTATCCTTTCTTCTTGCATTCTTTGTTGCTTTGTGGGTTTCCTCTTTTTTTTTCTTCATTTCTTTCTTTCATTCTTTCTTTCAAAATCAACAGCTTCATTTTATTTTTAAAGACACCATTCCATTTCTGCCTCTGTAAAAAATGAATGCAGACTTTTGTGAGAATATTGATTGACAGAGGGAAACTAACAGAGAGAATGAGTTTGTGATTATGTCACCACCACTGGGTAAGTGATGCAGCTATTGAAGAAAAAAAGAAAAAAAAAATTAAGGTATCGTTTAGGTTTGAAATTTTACACTTTCTTTCAGAAAGATATCCTTTTTAAAACACAACCCTCACTTTTCCTCACAGGTGAATTTAATTTGTTACATGTTTGAATACTCGTGTCATTTCTTTGTTTTGTGAGACAGAAATAAATAAGGGTGTTACCTCGATGAACAGACACACATACTCATTGTTCCTTCTATCCAAAAATAGTAGTGCAATTCTAAGTCTCCATGATTCTACTGGAGGCTTCTTGAAATTTTCTTGAAACTCTTTCTTTTGAGTGCTGACTGAAGAATAAGTGGTGCCAACCTCCCTGACTTGGAAATTGTCACGACCTGGAACCCATCGAAATTCATGTAAATTATAAGCATCATCCCGAGAGCTCTCTGAAATCTCAGTGATATTGATGCGGAAATGTTGGCAACCGTGCAAGCACTACTTGAGTAGATAAATATACACACACGTGCACACAAATACGACCAACCACAGATCTAATTTCACATTCCCATCCCTTTTCCAAAATGAAATTATCCCCCAATCACTTTGGTACATGTACATGCTTAACACATGCAGCATACATCTCCAGGTGTGAGAGGGTTAGGCCCCAAGGTGTTGAGTCTCTACATAAACTCTTTTGTTCTTATTTCTTGTTTTATAATCTCTCTAAAAAAAAAAAACAGTTGTCTGTATGTTTGATTCTTTATAATTAGGAGGGCGCTGTTCAGACAGTCCAGCGTGATTGCCCACAGCCAGGGTAAAGGTCTGAGCAGCTTCGGCTGGCACAAGCAGGTCAAGCAGCAAGGACAGAGTCCACAGGTCAAGGTCACAGGCCAGGGAGGCCGGGGGGAACACGCGTCCAGCAGTTGCACCTCCGTCTTCATCGAACCCGTTTCATGGATGGAATCATTTTTGCTGGGTGTCAACGAAGGGAAGGTTGGTATCAAAAGATTGATTTTTAACTCACCTCAGCTGAACGACTCATGAGCTACATACTGTAAAACATGATATTTCGCAGCATGAAATTTTCTTGAATTGGAGCCGACGGCCTTTTTCATGGCATGAAATTTTCTCAAAGTGCCTTTGGCATTCAATGCATGCAGAGTAGACAAGAACTTTTGCGTGCATTTTCATTTCCTGAATGTTGGCTCACGCAAAATTCATGAAATTAAGATGCACACCTACATACCTCGTTTTCAAGTATTCTAATTGTTCACTGTTCATAGTCAGTTGAGCATGAACATTTTAGCATGTACCCCTCATATGGTGCCCCATGTAAGGGGATCCCTGGTCCCTAAATCTCAAGATTTTTTGAAAAATTTGCATCAGGTGAAGTGCCACAAAGGAGAAATGATATGTTGAGGTGAACCCTAGACTCGGGGGTTGGGTCAAGGTTAGGGAAGGAATGGGCAGGAATGGGCACTCATCTTTACCATAAAACTGTTTTCTTTTCCCAAAGTTCCCATCAAAGGTTGAGGACCAACAAGAGCACCGACATGTTTGACTCTACTGTACACTCCCGTTATAACGAACACAGTAATAACGATATTCTGGTTACAATGAAGTAAATATTCAGGCTGTAACATTATCCGCTCTATGTGTTTTTATTGTTCATCTATTGGGTTATAACGAAATTTCATTATAACAAAAGAAAACTGCTTGTCCTGAGGAATTTGTTATAACGGGAGTCCACTGTATCTAATGTTGACACACCTTTCTGTTTAGCAAATGATTAATTAATGATTATTTTTTTTACCCTGGATGTAGCAGCAGAAAAAAAAATAGAATGAAACATTTGAAAAAAAAAAGGTAACTAATACTTTCCAAATATTTAGAGTTAGTACAGCCCAAGTTATATATAAATGGCAAATGTCTATTTCATATTCTATCTTGACAGATATCTTGCCCAAAATGCAGCTCTCGACTTGGTTCATTTAATTGGTCAGGTATGTGACAGTTGAAATAATTTTGACTATTAAAAACATGTATATCGCAAGACAACATTACTTCTAGCTCAAAACTATAGCATTCAGAATAAAAGAATTATTAATTGTATGGTGCGTAGACATGCACAGAATATTATTCATTATCTACCTGGTAGGAGGCAAAGCATGCTGAACAATGTTGGGATTGGAGTACTGTATCTGATGAGGTGTCCTGTAAAGTTGCAGAAAATAGAAAAACAGCCATATATAGCTCAGCTGGAAACAAGTATGTTTTTACCATGTTAAATGTGACACATATTAGGTATGTGTTTGTTTGTTTGTTTTTTTTGTTTTTTTATGGGGGGGGGTTAGGATTTTCTGTATGTGTTTGTGTAGCTGTTTGTGTTGTATATCTTTTGATTTTTGAGGAAGGCATTGTGTGTGTGTGTGTGTGTGTGTGTGTGTGTGTGTGTGTGTCTGCTCGTCTGCCTGTACTTATGTTTGTTTCATACCCACAACACTGTGACACTTGATGTTTCCGGCACAGGTCAGCAATGTTCGTGCGGCGTCTGGATGACCCCGGCTTTCCAGGTTCACCAGAATCGGGTAGATCGCATGGCTCCCATCGTCAGATGACAGGCCATTGATCCCTGGACCAGCTCCAAGAAGGATGAGACTAGCAAGCTAGATATCCAGAAAAACGATGAAAGATGCAGCTTGTAGTACAATGAAGATGTGGCTAGCGCTGTTTGATGTTGTGTACAACATGTCTGCATTATCAGGGTCCTGAAAAATTTTGTCCCCCCTGCATGCAAGATTTACAACTTTTAGGCCAGATGTTGTACGTGGACTCTTAATGTCATCTTCTGGACCGTCGGCTTGTAACTCATGCTAAGTTGCATAAGAAAAGTCTAGATGTTTTATATAGAACAAGTGATGCATATTGCCTTGGGAAAATCATGAAAGCTTTAATTTTGCATGTACACAGTAGTAATTACTCGAATAACCAGTGTATTGTTATGAAAATTGATATGATGTCTACGGTACATTTGTACTATTGTCTTGTTAAAAAGAATACAAATACACTACCAATTTCTGCCTAAAGTTAAATTTTGTGCTGTCGTGGAATAACAAGTGCAGAAATGCCAAGTAGTGTACACTGTATTTCTATGATTATAAAGTTCGCATGTTTTTTGTTTTTTTCATCCAGATGACTTTAATATACACAAGTATGCTTTTGAAATGAAATAAATGTATATTACATTTCTGATAACTGGTATTGCATGCTTTATACAAATCATTTCCCCATTCTTAAACCATGGCATGTTTCCCTTTTTTCCACTATTTTTTTGTTGTTGTGTGCCGTGGTATGTTTTTGCTGTTGATGTTGTAATGGGTTTTTGTCTGCATAGGTTGGCAGCATATCAGGAAAAGTTGCAAAGTTACACATAAAGCCCTGTGATGTAGTGTCGGTGTTTTTTGCCCACTGAGTATCAATCTCGTGGGCCTACTGTCAGACTTATGGACCTTATTTGCCTAGTGTCTAGCTCATGGGATATCTATGACTAATGGACCTTCTTTCAATGTCCAACTCGTGGGTGCCCATCTCATGGGATGACCCTAACTTCATATAAGATCATTTTGATAAGCCAATTCCTAAACCACTATCATATACATTGATGAAACGATATAAATTTTGATGTGGTGTGCAAATGTTGGCTTACCAGTGCAAGGTTGTCGCCCAATTTGAAAAGCTCTCAAAGACACAACTTTCATTTTGACCAAACGAGTGTGGCATCAAAATAGCAATCTATGTTAAAATAGCCTGGACTTGTAGCAAAAACAACTTCGGGACATCAACAGAATTTCTGCCGTAGGCACACCGACATCTCTTCATTTGACTTCTGTTTATTCCAGTAATCTGTATGGTCTTAAAGTGTGGAAGGCAATATCATGTTCTCTATGCCACATTGCCTGAGAAAAGTTTTCAACTTGTTTGGCTTACACTAGGTCTAGGGCTATGGTGACTGTTACATAATACATTGTGCAATGAAAGCCCCCAAATTGAGAAGAAAAAAAAAATGTTATACAGTGTGAATCTTGTGTCAAAAAGTTTGAAACAATAATAAGTATTTGATTCAACAGAATCTTTCTATCTTCTTCTTCTTTTTTTTTGGGGGGGGGGAGGGGGATCACTTTTGTTGTTTCTTGTTGATACAACAAAATAAATGTATGTATGTATGTATATCTGATATATTAAACAATTGTCACTGTGCCAGACAGTCTTTATACAATGTACTGAGTTCCCACTGTCACTCATTTTTTTATGTCATGCTTTGATCAATGCTTACAACTACCAAACCACTAAACAACTTCAGTGTGCCACAAACAATTGTACATTTTGACTTCTTCATTGGAGAGTTCACCCATATAAATTGAGGGGCAGTGATGACAGCTTTCTTGCCACCGATAAACAAGGAAGCTAGGTTTTTATTGATGTCACATTGCATGATGTGGCAGACATAAATCTCTACATGTACGTGAAGCTATATTAACACTGCTCACTTTCCCAAATCGCTATACATGTATTTTGTATTTTAAATAGATAACTAACCAGCACCTTTTGGGGGCAATGCTGGTCATTTGTTTGTTTGTTTTTTAAATGAAAACCATCCAGCATACTGCATAAACATGACAAACAATTCTCACTGCACAATGTTTACATGGCAAATATGTGAAGGGGCCAAACGTTAATATGGTCAATTTCTATGAGTATATTATGTGACAAAGTACATACACACCAGGCAGAAATATTGCAGAAAACCGAGCCTTTAAATGTGCATACAGTTCAACTAGTCACATGACTTCTCATATCAATACAGACTTGATACACCTCATTTTCGATACCTGTCAACATAATATCGGCAAATGTTTATCGTTTGACATCATTTGGGCACTATATTTCTTCTTCTATTGGCTTCCCATAAACGCTGATGATTTCCTCTTAATATTAATGGGACTGTCCAAACACCTTACCTAAGCCCTGGATACATTTACAGAGCACAATTCCAATGTGCAGCCACTTTATAAATTGATTTAAAAATGGGATAGGTCTAAACTATGTATTTAAAATGCTTAGCTATTTTCTTTTCTTTCAGACAACAGTCTTCTTCCTCGCTAGTACCACAACTTTTATTGTTAGCAATAAATATAGATAAATTACAACAAGGAAAATGACGCGCAGCATAACATAATTAAAGAGATAACCCAAATTCCAGACGGACATTTAACATCATGACGACATTGTGATACGTGATAATAGAAATAATGGTCTTATACTGTAATGCTAAATGATATGAAACTGATAAGAACATTCCATGAATCATCATTTTAAGTTTGCTAGTTACTTACGACCACACGAATGAAAATCATTCTCATTAAATATCCACATACATTGATATAAATAATTTTATTCCTAATGTGCCAACTTCGTACGTGAGAGGGGAAAAAAAAGACCAGAAAATAAGCAAATGATTTTTGATTTCCCCCAGCACACAGCATGATAAAGTTTGATCCTATGATTACAAAACCAATATCACACTTCACTAATGGACATTGAACTTCTGAGGTAGCAACGTCTTGTATGCAACAGTTTGGTTTGTGCATACCTAGTTTATAACATGATCAGTGCAACAAAAGGTACAGCAAAACAAAAGAAAGAGTGCATGAAAGCTCTTATTGAAGGAGGGTATGTCTTGGAGAAATATCTTGCACTGAATGAATGAAAGCTGACAAAGCTTGTACAAAGTTTGACAACTTGGTTAATCGATTAAATACAGGCAATGGTTTTCCTGTGACAATTAGCCATTACACACAAACCCTCATCCCTGTGTTGGTGAAGTGACTGAACAATAATGCATGGGATTTTACACAGAATTCTTATTTGAACACAGTTTGACAAGAAACTGATTTTCTTCCAATTTAGTATGAAAGACTTGACTCCCCTTGTCTTTCACACTGCATTAACACATGGCATTATCCTAAATATGTCTTCAGCAGAATCAAATTAAGTCTTTATCAAGAACTGTGAATTGCTTGTTAGTATTTTCTACCTGACCCTGTTGAGGAATGGTAACAGGAGTTACATCGTTGTCACATGTTCATGACTAGACCATGCGGCAACTGCACACCAACCATGAGTGTCTGGTAACTTGTTGACATTCCAGTAAAATAAATTCCCCCTTCATAACCAGCAATTCAGCTTTAGTATGACCTTCCCCTTGTCCTGGGGCTGCCAAAACTCAAAACACTGAACTCGGGAAGGATTCAAAGAGCTGTACAGGAGATACTTCTGGATCACACGTATCTCAGCAGGTGATGTTATAAAAGAAGGCAGCAGATCCTAACGAAATGACTGGTTGAGAGCGTACATGCGACCAGATGTCTATTTTGCCTGACCACTTAGTTTTGCTATGACCGGTCACTGACACCTTCACATTGCAGTCACAGCCTATCACAGGAGGGTAATGTATGACAAACTCTGTATGGGTCAAGTATGCCATGAAACAAATTAAATAGATGAGAGAAAAAAAAAATTTAAGGCTAATTTCACAGTGGGAATATCATTACAGATATTTGAATGTTGGCGTATATGTTTTCTGGTGCAGTATCCAGAGGGCATCCGTATCAGATTAGTTGTCACAGCTATTTGACCAACATGACAATGTTTGTCTTGCTCTTTTGCATTTTGTTTTTGGTGGGGGGGGGGGGTAGTTCTGTTTTCTGGGGAGGGTTTTGACTAATACCAAAAAGCAATGCATGATTCATTGTTGTTGGGGGTTTTTTTCCCATTTTTTTTTTTTTTTTGGGGGGGGGGGGGGGGTTGAAGGCTGTTGAACAGATTCTTCTGTCTTTAAAGGTCCTGTTTACCTTTGGGAACAGCGATTAAAAAAAAAAAAAAAAATTTAAGATATCACATTTGGTGCATACGGGTATGTGTAGGTCTGTTGTATCACAAAACATCCTACCATCTAAAATTTTTGCAATAAAGCCTAAAGTATAAGGAGATACATCAGTATTTTTCTTATTAAACCATAACTGTAGATGGTTTAGTCTAGCAACATTCTTATTATAATTATTGTTCACATTTTGTCTATTTAAAAATACTTAATATTGATTATACCGATTCAAATTTTTACAGTGGTTGTTTCTATCCCAAACTCACATTTTGGATCTATTTTAAAGCACTAATGCCGGGTTTTTGTTTCATCTGCAAGTGGTAAATTATGCTTTTAATGCATGTGCGGGGGCCTGTATTGTGGTAGAAATATTGTGACCAGAGTCATCAAGATTATGTCACCTTCAATAAAAGGAAATACTTATGATGCCTTTTTGTTGGTTGCTGTTCTTCTTATTCACACAATAAAGAGGAAGTTACTCTGCAAGCAAAGTTATGGTCCTATGACTCAAAACAATACTGTGATGAATGGATCATGCTCAGTCAGACTACTTGCCTACATTCAGGAGGTGATGACTGTCTTGGCAGTCATCCAATATCATTGAAGCATTCTCCTATTTGTTTCACCGACATCATTAACGATTAAACAAGTAGTGGTATACCACATGCGCAGGATATCAGGACATAATTCAACATCCAGTCTTTAATACCATTAGAGACATGAGAACAAGTCAGCTACCACACTAGAAAATCAACAGTGATAAATTATTGGCAATATAAAATTCTTAACAGATGAAAACATGATGTATAAAGCATTTTCAATACTAGCTTATGATATACTCAAATATTACACATTACAAAAAGCTTGATATTTACAGATCATGTTCACAGCAATAGACAAAAAAAAAAAAATAAATCATTCACCATTTTGAGGTAAGGTTTCTATCTGCATGTTATCAAAACTTCATCAAGCACTATGTGGTTTTTAAAGCATCTATCAAACCAAGCCTGGACATATTTTTTAGACCTGTCAGTATTAGCTAATACATGTTTTCAGGATATTGGTAAAAAAGTAGCAAAACAAAAAGCATGTCACCTTTCTGAAATTCATGCTAATGACAAATGTCTGTTCTTTTAGACATCCTTTTGAATTGCTTTCTTCACCACAAAGCTAATATAAAGCGCACATGTATGCATACCATGTTTCCCACAATTAACACACACCTGTGCTAAGACATTTCTATTTATGCTCTGTTCTTTTTGCCAAACTACAGGCCCAGTATGAAGAGGAAAACAATAAAGAGATCACTTCAATAAGAAAGGCAAACCATCATTTAGGACTAGTATGACATTTGCACTTTCTCAGTCATGTCCCTAGATTTAGACACCATGGCCCGAATACACAAAGGTGGTTCAAATGAAACCATGGTTTATACCATGGACAAATACCATGGAGCGCCAAGTGTTGCACTGAATATTTCATTACTAAATTAGTAATTTCATAGACAAAATGACCTTTGCGTTAACAAAATTATCATTTCGTGGACGAAATGTTCATTTAGTTACAAAATGTCATTTCGTTACAAAATAATCATTTCATCGACGAAACGACTGATTTCGTAACGAAATATTCCATGCGACACTTGGCGCTCCATGGTTTTTGTCCATGGTTTAAACCATGGTTTCATTTGTACCACCTTCGTGAATTCGGGCCAATATGTTTTTACACACATACAAGCACACGCTAGGAAAAACTGGCACACACTTGCACACACAATGTAGGCCTGCTGTCTATATGCCATATATTTAGCACGACTCATTTTTTGCACATTGAGTCTTTCCGACAATTTCGTGAGGGGTTAATTCGCGATCGTGGAATACAGTAATGGAGAAATGTATGTATGCATGTTGCATTCGTATTGATGTTAGAGTTAATAATTTTGTGAAATCTGTGATAATGAAAACATTGCAAAATATATGCCATATACAGTACACATAACTACAAATTCCTGTTGATCTTTTACTCTGGCCATAGCATAAACCCAATGCAGCACAACAACACATTCCTATCACAGAAAAGGTCTGTGTGGCTTCACTGTATACACACCATATCACTCTATTTGATACATAACTGTATATATATTTTACAAACACAACTTGATTATCATAAACATTACAAAGTCAAGTTTAATAGGCTTTATTTACTTATTATATGTAAACTCAAATACAAATATAATTTCAAAGATACAAGGTACACATCAGTACGTACAGAGCAGTATATCAAACATAAATTTTGTTGGTGGTCTTAAACCATATAATCTCTGCTACTCAGTACAAAAAAAAAAAGAATAAAAAGGAGTCAAACCCAGCAAATTAATAAAGTAAGATCTATTGATATATGAGGCAGTGACCCATACTAGAGTGAAACATGCATAGCACATCTGAAACATAATTTATTGCAAATTACCAGTTGCCTTGTGTCCACTGGTTACAGAACAACATTTTTGTTTCTATTATAGTCCATAGCTGATAACAATAATCATACCAATGCATCATTCCACGTTATGACTAATATGTTGAACTCAGTATTACCGTTCCTCTGTAGCTTTTCACATTTTAAAGTATCAATTATGACAGCTATTATACCAATTATGCAACTCTCTGGGGTAACTTTAGAATATCATAATGTTCCATATTTCTATGCGCACCCCTTGATATTAAAGTCACATTCCAGCCATATGACTTGACTCGTAACTCATACTGCCTTAGCCAGCATGCATGCTGCACTACAAACATTATGTATGCTTTACTGCTTAGCCAATGGCTCATAGGCTTAGCTATTATTGCTTCTTATAGCCAAAAAGCTCAAAGACCAAGTCCCTTACATTTCTGAGTTTCTTTACAACAAGCAACCATTTTTTTTTTTTTTAATGCACTAAGTTTTGCAATCTTTGTGGGCATTGATAATTGGAGTATTGCAAAGTTAGAGAGCAAAATTGAGTACTCCTACTGTTCAGGTTGAGCCTTTCAGACCCACAGGCAAGATTATTGTGGACTATAACACTGAAATTTTTCTGTAGTGGTTCTGTGAGGGTTAAAAAAAATAAAATTCTAAACCACTCACACTCTGACAAAACCCTTATCACTTTCTGCTGAAGAAAAAGAATGAGGGTGGGAAGTAAAATCCTTGGATGTACAACGTGTAAAGGTCCAGTATTAATACAACCACCCGCCCATACTTAGTTTTCTGACCTTTATTTTCCAGACGATTCAGAAATCTCTTGGTACAGTCATAAAATCCTGCGTAACTATTACGTTCGATGTCGTAAATGAAATCCACTTCACATGACAGCAAGCAAATTTTACTCCACAAAGAATATTTTGGCATGAATAGTACACTTGTTCTCACTGCAAGATTTCATCAATAAACACCACCTCATGAATACAACAACAGTAATGATGACCGATACAGGATCCTTGATTTACCTGGGAACATATTTATGTAGATATTAGTAGGGTGATTTCTTAGCCAAGAATAGGAAACAATTACAAATATATATTACACTTATAAAACCATATTTGACACATTTACATCATGTAAATTGATGAATTGGGTGTGGTTGACAGTTGCATCCTAAAAGGCTTCCCTTTTGAGGAAAAAAAAAAACGCCTTAAATAATTTTGGCTGAAGTTGATGTCACTCTGGTCTTTATATACATTGTATATTGCAAATTACCGGTTGAATGATTTTTTTCAAATACTAGTAGGTATAATGTGTCCACCAGCATGAATCTATTCATAGTCTACTCATCAATATAACCTTGAATATATATACATGTGTGTGTATATATATATATATGTTTAATTCATTCTTCAAGATATTGCTGTAACAACATGTATGTGACTTACTTGCTCAGAGCTTGTTCCAAGTATAGCAGGCAGTCCGCAGATAATATACAGTTAAACTCGCATAAGTCGATCTTCTCGGGACTGAGCAAAACACATCGACTTAGGCGAGTTTCGACTTGTACGTAAGTCGAAAAAAAATCGACTTAAAGTTACACCACACGTACATATGTATAATGTACATGTATGTTGTCTACTCTGGAGCCGAGAGCTGGAGCGGTGTGCCCGATATTTGCCCTTCAGCAAGACACTTTATCCACATTGATGCAGGCCAGGGCTCCACACTAACTTTTATTTTGGTGGCTCCCAAATGATTGATTTTTATTTTTTGGTGGCCCGAACAAAAAAAAAAAAAAAAAAAACAAGCAAAACTAAATCGGTCCTACGTTCGGTCCGAAAGTTACCGTTATTTATTTCTGATTGTAAAAGCAATCATCCACCATTTACAAGTATTTTAACAAATTCCGGAGCCGAATGTTGCCGTTAATCATTTTCAAATGTAAAAACAAGCAACCGACAATCATTCTAGGATCTTACGGAGCTGAATATCATCCTTATTCATTTCCGAACGTGAAAGCAAACATCCGCTTTTTGTTTCATCATCTAAATGAGCCGATTGATACCGTTAATCATTTCCAAATGTAAAAGAAACAATCTGTTACTTATTTTAGCATCGTACGGAGCAGAATATTACCGTTATTCGATCTCCAAATTCAAAAGCAAACACCCGACATTTACTTTATGATCGTAAGGAGCCGAATGTTACTGCTGTCCACTTCCGAAAGTGAAATGAATCATCTGACATTTATTTTGGCATCTTCAGGAGTCGAATGTTACATGCTATTTACTTTCGAACGTAAAAGCGAACTTTCGGCAATTATTTTATCATCGTACTGAGTTGAATACTATAGTTATTCATTTCCGAACGCCAAAGCAAACATTCAACATTTATTTTAGCATCTTCCGGAGCTGAATGTTATTGCTATTTACTTTCGAACATAAAAGCAAACATAAGACATTCATTTTATCATCGGACGGAGTTGAATACTATTGTTATTCATTTCCGAACGTTAAAGCAAATATCAAACATTAACTTTACCATCAAACGCAGCTCAATGTTACTGTTATTCATTTCGAAATTTAAAAGCAAACATCCGACAGTTATTTAGCATCGTATGGAGAAGAATATTATTGCTATTCACTTCCTAACGTAAAAACAATCATCTGACATTTATTTTAGCATCTTCTGGAGCCGAATGTTATTGCTATTTACTTTCGAAAGTAAAAGCAAACACCCGACATTTATCTCATCGTCTTACGAAGTTGATTATTATTGTTATTCATTTCCGAACGTCAAAGGGATAATTCGACATTTACTTTAGCATCTTCCGGAGCTGAATGTTAATGTTATTTACTTTCGAACGTAAAAGTAAACATCCGACATTTATTTCATCATCGTACGAAGTTGATTATTATTGTTATTCATTTCCGAACGTCAAAGGGATAATTCGACATTTACTTTAGCATCTTCCGGAGCTGAATGTAATTGTTATTTACTTTCGAACGTAAAAGTAAACATCCGGCATTTATTTTATCATCGTATGGAGTTGAATATCATTATTTTTCATATCCGAACGTCAAAGCAAACATTCGACATTTATTTCAGCATCTTCCGGATACTTTTTTTATCCTTATTCATTTCTGAACGCAAAATCAAATCTCTGACATTCCAAAAGTATAAGCAAACATCCGACATTTATTTTAGTATTATACAGAATCGAATATTACCGTTATTCATTTCCAAAATTAAAAGAGCAAACATCTGACATTTATTCAGCATCTTATGGAACCGATTGTTACCGCTTCATTTCCAAAACTGAAGGCAAACATTCGGCTTTTTTGGTGGCCCGGCGTGCGTTTTTGGTGACCCCGGTCGCAAATTAACCATTCGCGAAATCGTGATTCGATTCGCGAAAAGACTCCGCTAAATATAAGGCATAGATCGCTACACTCGGCAGGGGCTACGTCGTCCTTTCACCAGGTCTCGTTGCAAAACCAAAATCTCACGTGAGTTCTTGCGTTACCTATCGTTAATGTTAACGAAACATCGTTAATTTGCGCTAGGGATCGTTACTCATCGTTGCTACAAACGTTAATTTTCCCGATCGTTAGTTTGCGTTACTAACGATTCAGGTGAAACCGCTTGCGTTAATGAAACGTTAATGTTTATTTACGCAGTTTCTTTTGGTATATACTGTATGTAAACAAAAACTGGCGTCTCGTGATTTTGACAGTGATTTATTACACAATAAAATCTTATTCGACTTAGGCACAGTGAATTCAATGGTTTTTCCGTGAAAGTGTTCTTGGAATTTCATCGACTTAAGCGAGTATTCGACTTAAAAAATTCGACTTATGAGTGAATTAATACACGTAAGTCAATGGGGAAAAATCGGGACTTTTTAAAATTATCGACTTGCGCGATTATTCGACATATGCGATGTCGACTTAGGCGAGTTTAACTGTAGTTGAGAAATCACTTAAGCCACAATCTTGCTGTGTGGAGGACAGTGTCACTGTCTCACAACATGGAAACATTTAATTTCCTTCTATGTAGTGATGACTTGAATAAACAAATATCTGTGAGACATTGTCTATGCATTAGGAATTTTACATTGATTGAAGTTGTTCTTTAGTTTTAGTTTTTGTTTGTTTGTTTGTTTTTTGAGAAGTGACAAAGGGAGGTGTATGCATTACCATTCAAAAGCTTCATTTTTATAGGAAAGTTTCGACCACAGCCAGGACAAAACATATTTTGACAGTGTAACTGCGGTGATGAAAGCCTGCTGACTGAAAACCACAGCACTGCCCCCTCCCCCTCACTTTCCGAAACCAAAGAGAACCTTCATGAGGGCGCTGGTTTTCATGACATCGGGGTCAAAGGCAGGAGGTCGGACCAGGCCCAGGGCAATGCCCAGCTTGACCGCCCAGGACGAGACACGCACCTTGTTCTCAGAACTAGGAACCACCTGGCAGACACACAGTTATACAGAAAGAAACAAAAATTATGGTTGTGCAACTGTCACTATTAAACCATGCAAATTGGCATATATGTCGCTTACCTGTGCTTAGTATCATACACGACGTTGGTCATGCAAATTTACTTTGTGAACATGCACTTTGTGAACATGCTAATCAACACATAATGTGTGTGTCCAAAAAACTATAGTTACTTGTACTGCATTTGGCTAGTCAGCTGTGAACAAGGTTCCCAACTCATTTTACTTCCTTAATTTTTATATTCCCCTTTGATAACAATACAATGTTTCTTCCCTCATGAGTAACAGGTATTTAGCTTACAAAAGATTCAGCTACAGCTGCAGCATAGAAAAGTTTATTTCAACTGATGATACTAAAGTATTGTTCAGATATTCTGATTGATAATCTCTTGTGCAGTCCCACCCTTGCTCAACCACGTAAGTGATTCTAAGGATTATCCCTGTATTCCATACCAGTGTGGTGGATTAGACACTTGAGCAATCTTGCCCATCTCTGCAGCTGAAACACCTCTTTAATAGTAAAATACATCTTCAACATTTTCTTTGTGATTACAAAAGTCAGGCAAGTATTTCTTCATTTTTTTTCCATCACACAAATGAGTTTCTGCAATGGACAAAAACTCAAAAATGCACAGACCGGAGCATCTTGATATTGAACACTGAAAACAAAAAAGAGGACGAGAAGAGAAAATGCATCTGCAATAGCATACGAGCTGGACATTAAAACAGTTTAATTGAAAAATATGTAGAGTACATTTAAGGAACTCAATGGCCCGAATTCACGAAGGTGGTACAAATGAAACCATGGTTTAAACCATGGACAAAAACCATGATGCGCCAAGTGTCGCACGGAATATTTCGTTACGAAATTGGTCATTTCGTCGACAAAATGACCGTTTCGTTAACGAAATTATCATTTCGTGGACGAAATGTTCATTTAGTTACAAAATGTTGTCATTTCGTTACAAAATAATCATTTCACCGATGAAATGACTGATTTCGTAACGAAATATTCCATGCCACACTTGGCGCTCCATGGTTTTTGTCCATGGTTTAAACCATGGTTTTATTTGTACCACCTTCGTGAATTCGGGCCAATCTGTCTTCTTACCTTGTCCAACACATGAGTATGAATCAGGCCATCATTCCCAATGTGAAATGTAGAGAAAGCATCAAAGTATCTGCAACAATTAAATGATAACACAGTCAGTGTAACATTAAAGGAATCCTAACAAGGGTCTTTTCTTATCTTTTTTCTTTGGTAAATAATTAAAAAAAAAGAAAAGAAGAAGAAGAAAAAAAAATATAATAATAATGATAATAATAATAATAATAATAACAATAATAATAACAATAATAATAATAATAATGATAATAATAATAATAATATAATGACAATAATTAAGAACACTTACATAGTGCATAATTACACACATAGTGTATGTACCCATGCGTTCAAGAAAAGGAAAGCCTATGATAGAATATACATTGCCACTGACTACAGTACAAGTGGAAATTTTCACGCACTTTGCACAACCAGAAACTAGCGGGAAAATAAAAGCATGGGAATATTTTTGCTTGCCATATGTTCCAGTACTTACTGTCTTGATTCAGCGGAATTAAAAACACACAAAACTCTTCTTACCGGGCCGAGTGGGAAAAATTAGTCGCTTGAAAATATCCACTTTTACATTATCAACTAGCGCAATCTTCATGGCTGTTTCATAATCGTGTTCCACTTGAATACTGCATGAGATAAACTCTATTATGACAAACAATAATGGCAGAAATAAAATTATTTTGTAAAGCAGTTTTGTTCTACTCATTACATTACCTTTTTTTTCAAACAATGCTGACTGTACTTGATTCTATTTTTTAATTTCCTTGTAGTTCATTATCTTTGGGCGCTCGATGCATCCAAAGTAAGTTAAATACGTATTTTGCATATTATGCTCTAGAAATATTTTGGGCTATCATTATCATTCAAACATTAAATTCTTGTCAATATAGTATTTCTAATGAAACATTTACGGCTATGGGAGATGGCCCTAAATGGGGAATTACATTCAACTAACAAATAACAACTAACTAACACTGGTCCAAGTGCGGGCAAGTACCGGGTATTCATAACTTATTAGACTTGACCTTGTTCATTACACACAAAAGTTCAACGATAGGTATATTCAGTATTCATATCTTATTTTTTTCAACAGCAAGTACAGAGTAACATCCACAAACTTAAACCACTCTCTGGCAACCATATCTGTGACTGTCACATTCGATATCAAAGATAATTCAAAGCCTAGCCAGAACAGCCCCATTTTGGCTGCTCTGCTCACCTGTAATTATGTGACTTGCTCCAAGGCCTCAGGGCATAGCTGTGCAGGGGCACGCCCTTCATCCGCCATCTCGCCTGCACGCATCCTTGCTCTGTCTCCATGGTGATGCGCAGCACCTCCATCTGGGTTTTCAGCAAGTAGGCTGTGCTAAGGTATTTGAGCGACTGGACAGTAGCCTTGTATGCTGGCAGGCCTCTGTGTATCAGATAAAGAAAATTCAAAATGTGCTCATAGGATAAACTTTGCCAAGCTCTCCTATGTTAATGCCAGTAAATCATTTGAAATTTAAACAAATGATCACATTTTGCCACCACAGGAAAAAAAAAAGAAGAAGAAGAAAATGAAATCAAGTAACAATTGGGGAACAGAGGTTGCAGCAAATATACATGTACATTTACATTCATAACACTACTGTGTATGCACGAAGACAAATGTCAAAGATACAAACCTTGTGCTGACTTTCATGATGCGGTTATCAAAGTGAATATGGTCTGCATACAGTCCATAGTCATGTGACTGCTCAAAGAATTTTGGCATCTGTTCAACACATAACATTGGAATAAAATGAAAGAAATGAAACAAAAAAAGTAAATAATTACAAAACTGTGACAAAGTATTTTGGTGTAGGAAATTAATCACATAGAACTGCCAGCTTTGGAAGTGGAACATCGAAACATTGGTGATATCAGTAACATATTGGATTATGCCCCTTTTGACATATTTCTAGCAAATACTACCAAAAAACCTACAGAAAGGCAGGTAAGATTTCAAAGGATCATGTAGAACCATGCCTTGATGTTCATCAAGTAAAGATTTTTTTTAATTATTATTATTAATAACAAAAGAAAGAAATAGCACTTTGGTAATTCAAAGGAGGAGATTCTGGAACATTCCTAACACTTGCTTGTTTCATATTTGTAACTGGTTACAAACATGCAGTTGTGTAGTAGGTAATCAAAGCCTATATACATGTAGGTCATATTCTTGTTGATCACATTGAAGTTATTGACGAAGACAAAATGCTTCTATTACTAATAGCACTTGCTACAGGCTAATCACAGCAGCTTGATGACACTATTACACACACACAGAGACACAAGATCAAAACAGGAACTTATTTTGAGTAAAGCTGTACACACTTCTTCTGACAGGCGAAGATGCATGTAGGCCAACTGTTCTTTGCTAGGGCCATCAGAGTTGGAAGCTTCATCTTGTTGTAAAGACCGCTCATCTCCTGCTGCACACAGAACATCTTCTGTTGGGTTGGCTGAGCACATCGCATGCGCTCCACTCATCAGCACATCCATTCCAGCGAGGTCACCCAAAGCCACAGGCTTTACATGTGGCTGCGTGTGATGAATACAGGGAAGCGAGCGGTTGTGCCTTGCTTCGGAACCACTCGATGCCAAAGTCGGGGACGCGCTCCGATTGCCGCCACCATCATTGACGTGCATGTCATCGTCGAGGTTTGACCGACTCGCAGCATCATCTCTCCTGATTATGATGTCATCGGCGCACTCATCGCATGGTCTTGCTGCAGACCTGATCACATTCTCCATGTGCATAGAATGGCAAAGCTCCTTCAGTCGCGCTGAGGCCGAACTGCAGAGACTTCCTGCCTCCTTCGCCGCAGAGATGATGTCAAGGGCTTGTTGATAGCTAGTACTCTCCGGTGAGAAAAGAATAGGTGGCTCTTTAATCACATTTTTCTCTGGACCCTCACATCCTTTCTTAAAATGTGGGTGTGTTGTTTTTTCTTGAGATTGGCAATGTGAATTCAAATGTAAGTCAAGGTGCATGTCACCACCATTCTCATAAACAATAACACTTGTTGGTTCCTCTTTCACTGCTAGTACCAGCGAGTACTTGGAACTCCTAGTCGTGAGAGTATCTTGACACCAAGGCCTATCTTGCTCCAGCAGACTACCCTTGTGGCTTGCGGAGATGAGCTCGAGCTTGCCACTGGCGAGACGCAATATGCTGAGTTTCACAGGTTCAGATACCACCTGCTCTGGAGCAGCAGCATAGCCCTGGCGCTGTTCACGATAGCCTTGATGTAACTGCAGAAGAAAGCAGAAGAATGCACAACATAGAATCTACAAAATAGAATCATGGCAAACAAGAGACTACTTCAAAAAAAAAGGGGGGAGACTTAATACTCATGCTCTCACTCATATTAACTGCTGAATCGCATTGCAATTTATACCCCTTTCCCGCTGCCCGTCTCGGTGAACCACCGAGAGGTTCCCCGGTGAATTCACCGGGGAACCTCTCGGTGAAAGTTTCAGTGCCGTCGTTTCACACTGCTCTCGGTGAAACTTTCCCCTAGACGGGTTTTCTGCTCGCAACGTGGGTGATCTTATGTACTTCAGTTTGTTGTGCATCTGCGATTTGGTTTTTTCGATCCCATGTTCAGTAAGTTTTCGGAGGAGGGACTCGTACGCGGTGCCAGCGTCAGCCGACGTCCCGCTCAGTTCTTCGTTCACTGCTGCCTCGCTACGTAATTGAAGTAACAATCTCTCTTCGTCTTTGGTCCACGCTCCAGCCATTTGCAAAATTCCCTTAAATATCAAGAGTACAAAACGTCAACGGATTTCTCCTGCACACTGTAAACCCAGCACTTGACGAGAAAAGCACAAAATACGAAAAAAATCAAGCAAGAGGCGGACCAGTGTATCACTATCAGACTTTACTGGAAGAGTTAAGAGCTAGACACTAGAGGAAGACGAAGAAGGAGGAAGCATCAAAGCGTCAAGTACATTGTAAACCTATATCAGCTTTGTATACACGGCGTGCTAATTAAACAATACAATGCACAGCACGATGGAAAACAATGCTGTCGCACTGTGAACGCCACATTGCACACGAAACGACATACTATGTAGTGTCGTGTGTATGTTTACAAACACGAATTACTAGTACCCTGTACGTGTGGATTTGGGAGGTTGAGTGCGCGCTAGTTAGCTGAAAATGTGTGCATGACCAGAAACAAGACATGACCTTTGACATAATCTGCATATTTTCCCCGGTGTTTCACCGAGACAACCTTTCACGCTGGGCGCTCTCGGTGAACCACCGGGTGATTTCCCGTTGAACTATCGGTGTTTACCCAGGATGCTTCTCGGGTAAAAATTGCCTAAAATTTCATCGGTGTTTCACCTAGGCTTCCCCTAGGTTTCAACCGAGTGACCTTTCACACTGCGGAGTTCCCCGGGTGCCCCCAGGTGCCCCCGGGAAAGATTTTCTTCAGCGGGAAAGGGGTATAAGATTTTGACATCAAAAGATCTACAGTACTGACCGAGTGTGAAGCAGAAAGTGTAGTCAAAGCTATGCCCTTAGCAGAGTAATAGAATATTAGGCAATAATGTAAATAATCAATGCACCATTGATAGTTTATCGGGGGCGGGACAAAAGGAAAGTCACAGAGATACTATTGCACTGGCAGCCAAATTGTGATATCGGTCCCCTCTCGTTCTGCGTGTGCGTCTCTACTATGTGCAAAGTCTATGGAGGTTGAAAGAAGTCCCCGGCTATGACGATATGAATGGCGGTGAATGGAGTGGGGACCATTTCACGATAATGCCGCATTGGCATAGAAGTACATTAATTTTTATAAATTTTCTCTTCTTTTTTTTTTTAACATTAATAGGGTGTGTACAGTTCTGGTCGAGGTGAGGATTTAGCATTTAACGTTTTGCGAGATACAGTCAACTTCGGATACCTCGAATTCGTCGGGACCGAAGAAAATGGTTCGAGGTACGTGAAATTCGAGGTACGCGAAATTCGAGGTACGCGTACGTACGTCGAATTTTCTTCGACTTATCCGACGTTTATCGATGTTCAACATGGTATCTGTTATAGTGCCTACCGATTGTTTGCATGCTTGTCAATTGGAATTGAATCGACTTTTATGTGAATGAATTGAATGAAAATCGAAATTGAAATCAAAATGTCAGAAATGAAGATTTTGGTGGCCCTATCGCGCCACCAAAAAAAGTCGGATGCTTGCCTTTACTTTTGAAAATGAACAGCGGTAAAAATCGCGGCTCCGTAAGATACTATAATAAATGTCGGATGTTTGCTCATACTTTTGGAAATGAAAAACGATAAGACTCAGCTCCGTATGGTGCTAAAACTAACGTCAGATATTTGATTTTGCGTTCGGAAATGATTAAGGACAACATTCGGCTCCGGAAGACGCTGAAATAAATGTTGAATATTTGCTTTGACGTTCGGAAATGAAAATCAATATTCAACTCCGTACGATGGTTAGATAAGTGTCGGATGTTTCCTTATACTTTCGAAAGGAAATAACAATAACATTCGGCTCCGGAAGATGCTGAAATAAATGTCAGATGATCGCTTTTATGTTCGGAAGTTCCAGTAACATTCTGCTCCATACGATGCTAAAATAGCTGTCTGATGTTTGCTTTTAAATTTCGAAATGAATAACAGTAACATTCAGCTGCGTTCAATGGTAAAATTAATGTTTGATGTTTGCTTTGACGTTCGGAAATGAGTAACAATAACATTCAACTCTTTACGATGATAAAATAAATGCTGGATGTTTGCTTTTACGATCGAAAGTAAATGGCAATAACATTCAGCTCCGGAAGATGCTAAAATACATATTGCTTTTACGTTTGGCATGTTTGAAAGTGAATAGCAGTAATATTCTGCCCCATATGATACTAAAAAAAAAGTATCGGATATTTGCTATTACATTTCGAAATGAATTACGGTAATATTCAGCTACGTTTGATGGTAAAATAAACGTCTGATGTCAGCTTCGACGTTCAAAAATGAAAAACAGTAACATTCGGCTCCGCACGATGATAAAATAATATTGTCAGAATGATTCATTTAACTTTCGGAAGTGGACAGCAGTAAAATTCGGCTCCGTACGATGATAAAATAAATGTCGTATGTTTGAAATGAATAACGGTAATATTCTGCTTCGTACGATGCAAAAATAAATGACAGATTGTTGCTTTTACATTTGGAAATGATTAACAGTATTAATCCGCTCAGTTAGATGCTGAAACAAATAGCGGATGTTTGCTTTCACGTTTGGAAATGGATAAGGATAGCATTCAGCTCCGTAGGATGCTAAAATGAATGTCGGTTGTTTGCTTTTACATTTAAAAATGATTAACGGTAATATTCGGCTCCGTAAGGTGCTAACAGACTAATAAATGTTGGATGATTGCTTTTACAATAAGAAATGAATAACGGTAACTTTCGGCTCTTTACAATGCTAAAACAAATGTCGGATGCTAACAGATGTCGGCAAATGCTCCCACTTTTTCATTTCAAACGTAAGTTTTGACCTCCTAAATTTTTAGGTATCAACTTTTATAATAATCTATATGCCTATTTGCTAAATCTTAAAACACAAAATAAGATGATTGGATTCTCTGATTTTAATTTCGAGTAAATTCGACCACCAAAAAATAAAAATCAGTGATACTGGTGGCCCGTAATTAAAGTTAGTGTGGAGCCCTGTCTATTCTATTCTTCATTATGCTCGGCCTATACTTCCACATCATATTCCACAATATTTTCATAATCGCATTGCTGGAAAAAAAAAATCAGTGCTTGCGTTCTCGGGGAAGAATAAATGAAACATACTTCGTGAAAGTTAAAAAAAAAAAGTTAAAAAAGGGCACTACGCAGGAGATCGATGTTTGGACAGTGGACCGTGATTAATGCCAAAGATATAACTGTCAACACCCAACTCCTACGCAGGTGCGCCACGACGGTTTAGAAATCTACGCGCGCGGTATGACTATCATGATCAAGAATTAAAACACAGTGGTTAAAGAAAAGAAGATGATGGGCAGAGCATAGTGCTATCGTAAGCACTCCATTGGCAAGGGTGCTATGTGCATACCGTGTACGTATGTAGGTAGGTGTTGGGGATTTTTCTTGTCAGCTGTGTACCAGGTATTTCTTTGGGCGCGCGATTGTTCTGGTCGGGAATATTTACAGTCGAGTGTGAAAAGATTTGTGACGTCTTTTTCGCTGTCCACGCGCGCTTAATCGGAGATGCCGAGTGATGTTGCAATTCGATTCGAGCTACATGCTGGGAAAAACAATAAGTTAATTAACATCGGGGCAGTAGATTTCACTTCGAGGTAACCGAACTTCGAGTTATTTCTTCGAGCTACGCGAATTTTAATACACGCAAACTCCATAGGAACAATCGGGACTTTCATGTTGCCCCCGAGGTAAGTGATATTTGGCTTATCCGACGTCGAGGTATCCGAAGTTGACTGTATTCAGAAACCATTCTGTGAGATGTCAAAGAGCATGTTATTCTAAGGGATATCAAAAGTTTATTTGATGAAAATCGGTTTTGAAATGGCCGAGATATCCAAAAACAAGGTGAAACAAAGAGATCCTAATAAAGGGCGTGGCCTGTCGCCTTTTATTATTATCACTTTTTTTTTGTGGATATCTTAGCCATTCGAAAACCAATTTTCATCAAATAAAAGTTGAATCCTTCTTAAAATTACATGCGCTTTCATATTTCATAGGAGGTTTCTCATTATCTCACTTAGGAATGTTCAAAACATGAATTCCCACCTCAACCAGTACTGTACAGTCCCTTTAACTTTGACAAGTAAATATAACAGCACTACATACTACAACAGTTAAACAATGTCTGGACGGTCCAGTATACAATTCAGAATTCTCAGAGTCTTTTAATGTGTCCCTGTACCGCCATGATGGCAATGCCCAGGCCATGCCAAGGATGTGGTGGATGGATATGGATGGCTTTGTAAAATATGTTACCCATGATTCGACCGCTTCCATGAATCGAACACTTTATTTAAATGAATATAAATTATGCCTAGATCTAGCTTCATTCATTTTAAGTAAACTGTCGATGAAATCAATATCAACCTCAAATCACTGCTACAATGTATGCCCATGATGTGACCACACTTGCAAGGTCTAGAAATCTAGATCAATTTTTGTGAGGACTGCAAAATTAATATGATCGTCAGTTTATCAAATGACCAATAAAATGAGCACTGTGCGTATTTAGGCCTAAAGTTTACTTGCACTGTATGTCACAACTTCAACTCCCTCCATTTTTTCGTTCTTCTCTTCCTTCCACACCTCCCTAATGTTTTTGTTTCTCATCTCAGTCCTTCATTTTGCAATACATTACATATTATTTTCACTAATCTGTATGTAGATCAACATAAAGACACAGCATACATACATGTATAGGCCAAACAGGGTACTGGTATTCTTTTTTTGGGGGGGGGGGGCTGGGAACCTGCTGGCTTGTTTACAAGCTGTGCTTTTTCAAGGTCCCACATAACTAACATGCATTCCATCCATGTATCCATCAACTTGGTTCAATTTTTGTAATTATAATATACGAAACAATGTACATGTTTGTGTTACATGTGAATGAGGCAAAATCGTGAAATAGGCCCCACCGCAGTGCGCGTGCACCCGTGCGTTAGCAAGCTACTTAGCAAGGTTAGCATGGTTAGGTTAGGGTTAGGGTTTAGGGTTAGGTAGGGTTGTATTTATGGTTAAATTGGCCATTAAATTAGTCAAGTGGTGGGGCCTATTTCACGAGTATGCCGTGAATGACTTGAGAAAATACATAGGGCCTAGAGCCTAACCGATTAGAACTAGTCTAGGGACATGGGCCTACATTTAAATAGATTCTAACTGAAATTGAAATGAATTGATTCCTAACATCGGAATAAATATGTGGGACTGTTAAGCGGGTACTAGCCAATTTCCTTACCTTTCGATCTGACCTAGAAGATCTGTCGGACACACGACGACAAGCACAGCCGGAGTTCGAGGCCCATACTCTGCGTATAAATAAGGAGAACTGATGAAAGCAAACCTTGGAGGGTTTGATGTAAGGTGACATTTTAATACACCACTCTTCTCTTCGATGGATTGTCGTAAGAATTTTCTACTACACGGGTTGAGCTGTGTACACTTTTACGTGCATTATATTCGCGACGCGGCCGGCGGCGAGCGGTACGCAGTGTGGAGGTGAGCAGTGCGGTGCGCGGTGCGATGATGTGCAAAATGCGTTCGTGTTTATGAGCAGCTAGCTGCCGCCGTTGCATGCAGCACATACTAGTAATAGAACCAGCTAGAACCATAGATTATCATGTGGATGAAAAGGAGGAGAAAGAAGAATTAAGAAGGAGAAGAAGGAGAAGAAGAAGAAGATGAAGAAGAAGAAGACGAAGAAGAAGAAGAAGAAGAAAAAGAAGAAGAAGAAGAAGAAGAAGAAGAAGAAGAAAAAGAAGAAGAAGAAGAAGAAGAAGAAGAAGAAGAAGAAGAAGAAGAAAGGCAAAGAAAAAGAGCAAGAAGACGAAAATATGAAAAGATATACAATTCATACGAATGTATACGAGTAATACAAGTACTTGATCCTACTGGTCAGTTGTATCAAGATATTAGGAAGGTGGTAAAAAGATGTACTCTGCAGGCCTATAGGCCCTACCTCCTTATTTATTCCAGAAATATAAGCACATAGAAGATATTTTTCTAAACATTGGTATATCACAAACCTTTTTTTTTTTCCTGTCGTTCTCTGAATTTGATATTTTTCTTTTTTTTTTTTTTACTAGGTGAAACGATGCACCAGAGTAGGGAAATGATATGCATTATTATGAAAGGACCTGTAAGGACTGGAACAGCCTCCAAGAGGACCCAGCTTCTTCTTCTTCTCTCGACGCCTTCCGGCTTGTCTTGAGTGGGAAGCAGAAATAGTTTTGTCTCCAGAGGACACACACGTTGTATATACGCACTTGCACAAAAGCTACAATATCCTGTCTTAGATGTGTCACGGGTCCACACACTCACACACATTTCACAGTGCGATAATCTTCAAAACTTGAAGCTGCACTCTACCTGGAAGAAGAAGAAGAAAAAATCTATGTTAACTGGATGTGCCAAAACAATTTATATATATATATATATATATATATATATATATATATATATATATATATATATACATATATATATTATATATATATAAATTGTTTTGGCACATCCAGTTAACATAGATTTTTTCTTCTTCTTCTTCCAGGTAGAGTGCAGCTTCAAAAGCTACAATATCCTGTCTTAGATGTGTCACGGGTCCACACACTCACACACATTTCACAGTGCGATAATCTTCAAAACTTGAAGCTGCACTCTACCTGGAAGAAGAAGAAGAAAAAATCTATGTTAACTGGATGTGCCAAAACAATTTATATATATATATATATATATATATATATATATATATGTAATATATACTCGTTGGCCTTATGCCCAAAGGGCCTTAAACCACTTCCACTGTTATGCCAAAAGTTAAAGACTTTGAACACTATAAGTGCCCCTTTGGCATAAGGCCAACTATATTCTAATCTATATTCAGACAATAATGTAGCTAACATTATGTGGCTACAAAGCCTTAACATCGAATTACTTTGCTTTTACAAGTGCAAGAATGAAAATAAAATTGCTCACAACCATACAAAAAGTGATTTTGAAAAAAAAAAATGGAAGTTGCGCTCCTGGGTGGGCTCGAACCACCAACCTTTCGGTTAACAGCCGAACGCGCTAACCAATTGCGCCACAGAAGCTGGATAGCTCTCATGAGGGTCGCAACGGTACAGTATTTTCAAAAGTGTTTAGCGCCCTCTCTGTTTAGGATTTTTCTTTCTTTCTTTTTTGTTAGCAGTGAAACCTACCACAAGAGTTCTGTGGAAACCACCGACCAGGGGGGCATTTCATGAAGCATGTCGGACAAATTTGCTCTCAGCCAATCAGATGCAAGGATTTCAGTAGTTTTAACATTTTGTCAGACGAAATATCTGACAAAATGCTTCATTAAATGCCCCAGGGAGGTGTAAGAAAAGGAGAGACAACTCCTGCTCTCCTTTGAAGGATGCGCGGCACCGCAGAAAAGTTATGCGCTTAACTACAGGTGGAAAGCAGGTGCTTTGACAAAAGAGAGCATCAATAATCGGGACTAGCGCTCTCACATCTATAATAGAATACTTGCCCCTACTGCATTTCGCTCTCTCTCTTTCAATGTGATGGCAACAATGAATTTGTGTACCTTGAATTGGAGCAACGAATCAAAATGCAGTGTAAAACTGACAATATTTTAACAGTAAATAGTTCAAAAGCACGCTGGAGCACGCTTTAGCGGAGTTTATTTGAATGATCAAGATATTATCCCAAATTAAAGGATAGAAAACTAACATGCGGAAATGTGCGCATTATAGAAAAATATTAGGTTTTTAAGACGGCCTAATTTTCATTTCATTTCGATTTGCGCATTACGAAGAAACTAGAAATACACGTTTATAATATTGAATTCTTTCCTAAACTACTCTTAATCAATTCGACTATTTCATTTAAATCTTATGGGGGAATAAAGCTTGTAATTCAACGAAAGGTGAAATGTGTTCCTGTCTCCGAACTTCGCCTTGCAACTAGAGCGGTGCAGAGCACGACTTCAAAGCGTATTCACTGAGTGGAATGATAGACACCCCATTGTAACGCTTTGAAACCAATTGTGTTTGCATGAATAACGAACGAGTTGTCTCTCCTTTTCTTACACCTCCCTGCACCGACTGATCTCTGGTTTGAGATCAGCGAATCTAGTTACATAGAGATCAGAGAATTTGAATCCCGAAATAATCTATATGAAATGTAAGGGGTACGAACTAGGACCTCCTCGATTTATGTAGATTAAGTTTGTATTACATGCTCTTGCATCCGAACTCTATACGAAAGAAACAATAACTACAAGGTCATGTAGATAAGTGGAGAATACAAAATCCAGTGCATGACATTCACTAAAGCTGACTTCCGCCAAGCAGTATTTACGATATTACATTAATTTTGTTGTTATAGTAAGTGCTGGTATATTACTATCATACAAG
This sequence comes from Diadema setosum, assembly GCF_964275005.1. NCBI lineage: Eukaryota > Metazoa > Echinodermata > Echinoidea > Diadematoida > Diadematidae > Diadema > Diadema setosum. The sequence continues at coordinate 29,817,327 of NC_092701.1, read as the reverse complement.
ATTGCAGTCACAAGACTTGCCCACAACATGTTCAAATTTAAGTTCAACCCTTTGTGTGCCACGGTTATTTGAAGTCCATAGGTTTGTGTGTGAAATATATGCACATTTGATTCACTGGCACAGAGAGGGTTAATGATATTTTTCCAGCAAATATGAATATATATATGTATTATATATATATATATATATATATATATATATATATATATATATACATATATATATGTATTATATATATATATATATATATATATATATATATATATATATATATATATATATATAGATATATATATATATATATAAACTTATATAGTTTTAGTACAAGATAACTCTGTGCTGTCAGTTTGCACATGCTTGGGGCACATCTCTAGAAGTACAAAACTTGTGACGAGTGTGCCCTCAACATTAAAAAAAAAAAAAGAGATGAATATTACATTCCAGACAGTATTATGCATCATCATCCCAAAACCGTGAAGGACAAAGACAGAGACAGAGACATATTTAGACAATAACAGAAACAATTTAAGACAGGGACACGATCCGGGACTCTAATGGCATTGACAAGGGGCATCAAGTTCGACTTATAATAGAGATGGGTCCCAACAAAAGTGCATGAATACATTATTTGCACGCGCTAATCAATACTCTGAGCATGCGTGCACTAAACATTTTCCAATGTAATGGTAACATTCAGTATATATAATGATAACATTAGATTTCCTTTCTTCATCTTTCTCAATATCGAGACATTAAACAGGAAATCCGCCCCAAAATAAATGAACTCCATAGGAAAGAGAAGAAAAAGTCCCCAGAGAACGTTCCCAAAGTGACAAAAATCGGACAAGAAATAAGGAAGATAGCATGACTGTGATATTTCACTTTTTTTTTCCGGAAAACATTCCTTGACTATATAGTCATGCCCTCACAATTTTTCATTTGTTAAAATGAAATTTAAAATATACATATATATATATATATATATATATATATATATATATATATATATATATATATATATATATATACTAATACAGGTAAAAACATATTCCCATACAAAAGAGGTAACGTTTGCTCTTCTTTATGTTGGCCTGGTTTTGAGGCAAGTTTTGTATCTCTACAGCTGAAGATAATCATTAATATTTGTTATTTCTGTATAATATGAAATGAATAAGAAATATTGTGAGACCATGACAACATCAACTTGCTGATTTGAATATTCATATCGACTGGTCAAGAAGTGTTTCCGAATTTTTTGAAATTTCAGAATGTCATAACTTCGTTATTTTTTTTCCGAGTTTGATCATTTTTCCACTGTTCTGCAGGGATATTTTTCTCTTTCCTAAAGAAATTGGCAAAATATTGGAGTGGATTCTCTTCATTAGTATAGAGCTGAAAAATTTAGCACCTTTGCTTGGTACGCCAACGTTCTCGGGATCTCAAGAGAGATAGCTCCTATCAATGAATATGATATTACACATGAGGTGACGTAAGAGGTGAAGTTATGATGTGTCCATCAAATCGGCTGTAAATATTCTGACACTGTATTGTAGTGGTCAGTGTTGGATCTGTGTGATATGAACTGTAGCCTCTGAGTTCGAATCATGCATGCTCTGCGATGGAGAGTGCATAAAGTGAATGGCAGAAGTTAGTGTCTACATTGGAGGACCAGTGGCGAATCCAGAGGGGGCGCACCGGGCGCGCGCCCCCCTTTATTTTTCGTTAAAAACAAAAGAAATAAAAAGAAAGAAATGAAATGAAACCCGGAAGTGGCATCAGAAATATTTGTCCCCCCCCCCCCCCCTTACAGAATTCCTGGATCCGTTCCTAGGTGAGGACTGTCATCCCTGCGCAAAAACAAAAAACAAAACAAAAACAAAAAACACGCACAAACAAACATGCGATCTTCTTCTTCTTTGGTATGATCGAAGTCATGAGCAAACTTGATATACAGTTTAATAATATTTTTAAAAGACAGTATAAGAAAATGTTGATTAGTACGTATTGATATTTTGGATATGGATAATTGGTCTTCTTTTTATTTTTATGATGTTGTTTTATTTCTAGTTGTGATTATATACATATCATTTTTTAGTTATATTTTATAATGATTATATCGTGGGGTATGCGGATCTGCAACATAACAAGCCTATTCTGGCTTTTTACGCACATACCATTTTCTGATTAACTGCACACACAATGTTAATGAGCTTGTGTTCTTTATGTACCTATATATGCTATCTGTTTTCCCTATTTCTCTCTTTTTCATAATCTTTCCCTGTTTTGTCAGTGTTTTCATTGTTTTTATATGTACACTTTTGTACAACGTGCTCATATTTACATGTATATTATATCTATATATTGAATCGGAAATAAAGATTGAATTTTAATTGGTATCATTATCATTATCAGTGTCATTATCATTATCATTATCACTATAATTGTCATCATAATCATTATCATTATACTATCACTGTATTGTCATCATAATCATTATCATCATTGTCTGTGTATTTATTTAGTATTATCTAAATCATGCACTATATACGGATGTGTCAAAACAAAACATTCGCTTAGACTGACATCAAGATGATTGTGCTGAAGTATTATTTAAACGATCTATATATACTCATATAGGTATACAGATCGCATGAATAGCTTTCTCGGTCAAACCTTCATAACACATTGGGCGCGATAAAGTCATTACTGTTCATAGTCCAATTTCTTCTATGGTCTCGAACCCGCTCATTACATGATTTGTTTGGGGGGGGGGGGTGTGAGGAGGACGGCGGCAGAAGGGTATGTAAGGAGGGCATAATAACAAGGGATTGGTAAAAGTAGAGAGAGGAATTACTACTGTTAAGGGGAAGATTCTCGTTTGTTTTGTAATACATTGTACATTTTGTTTTCATTGAATTTGTACAACAAACATGTATTACTAGTATTGGAAATAAAATTCAATTTGAATTTGAATTGAATTGAATTGAAATATTGATTCTCATAACTTGCTCAATTTTTGTTTGCTGTTTTCAATTCTTACTTTGAAATTGAATATTTCAATCACATGTTTCTTCGTATCATCAATGAAATTTTATAGGAATTCCTTTGATAGCCTATTTCTAAAACTTTGAGTAGTATAGGGCACTTGTAGGAGGGGAGTCATGGTTTTAATAGAGTCACATCTCATTGTATTCTTTGACATGAATGTCATGTTTTGTATATTTTTCGCACATTATAATATAGGCCTAGATTTATCAATGAATGGAATGGAAATTAAAAAAGATAAAATATTGGGGAAAAGTGTAAACGTGCGTGTGAAAGAAAGTGAAATTGAGAAAGAGAGAGTGTGAGAAGAAAGAGAAAGGGTAGAAGAAAGAAGGGGAAAGTTCGCGATTAAATTTCTGTGGATGCAGGTTTTACTAGCTCTGCCTAAAAATGTGCACTTCTTCCGTAATTTTGGAAATGGGTGTTTCGCTTCTAAAGACTCGCCTTATGTTATGAGTTACTCTGAGTTCGAGATGTACACCCCCGGCTACCTCCTCCCTCCCCCCCCCCCCTCCCCCACAAAACCACCGCTGTGATTGAGCCACATCATTGACATCGGTTTTTGCCACTACCTTTACCGTACCCGACTTCGATATCATAATAATCTAAAATAGGCCGAATAACGTAACGCGAATGGTTGCGAATGGGTACTTCGCTCGTAGAAAGAAAAAAAAAAAAAAAGAAGGAAGAAAGGAAAGAAGGAGGGAAAAAGAAGAAAAAGGAGAAGAAGAAGATGAAGAACAGAAGCGGATCTAGAGGGGGGGTTGGGGGGTTGCAACCCCCCCCCCAAAAAAAAAAAAAAAAAAAAAAAAAAAAAACCGGGGACAATTTTTTTTAATCTTAATTTTTTTTTCTATTTATGGCAATGAGCTCTATACCCAAAATAATGGTGTTTTAGATGCAAGAAAACGCCATTTTCACACACAGATTTTCAAAAATTCTCCCTACTGTTGGAAGGGGGGGGACACCCCCCTCCCACACCCTCCCCCCCCCCCCCCCCCTCCCCCGCTCGCTCCGTTCGCTCGGGCTCGGTCACTACGCTCCCTCGCATACCGCCCCAACCCCCTCCTTTATAAAAAGCTAGATCCGCCCCTGAAGAAGAAGAAGAAGAAGAAGAAAAAGAAGCCAAGAAGAAGAAGAAGAAGAAGAAGATTTGATCACGTGACTTCGTACGTACCGTAGTAGTATCACCCGTGCGTAAGTACGTATTACACACACGCTTTGCTATATGCTCTGTGCATGCAACACTTCGGATCGTTTGAATGATGAGCTCTTATTACGCTTTACATAGCAGCACAGGTTAGGTGCACACAGAAAACCGAATAACGGGAACGTGAATCTCATAGAGATTGTTTCTAAACTCGGTTGTCATCGCATGCCAGGATCTGGGAGTAATGTATTTTCAAGGAGTAGTATCGCCTCTTCAGGATTATAAATGATTGGGGATTGCAGTTTTGTGTGGCAGAAAGAAACGTCGGCTTACAAGATCGATCGTTCGGTGTTCGCATTCGACACCAGCCCATCTTCTGTCGCACGTTAACGCCCGGGCTCGCGGCAGGGGGTTCAGGGTACATTGAATAAACTGTAACGCGAGCGAGGCGAGGCCAAGGGATTCGTTGGGAGCTGTGTGTTGGGTCAGTCAGCGGCGACCAGCAGAGAAGGGACGGAACAAACAACATCATGGCTGCCGATTCTAGTGCTGTTTTAGCCCAGGTACATGTTCACTTATGACATGGTATTTTCTTTTAATTTGCCAGAACCATTTTCAAGAGTTTCGCATGAGAATGATTTCGATGAACAAACGGCACTAACGTTAGGTGACTACACACAGTAGACCCGTTTCGACACACATTCACATTCCTCATGTTTACTGTGGAAGTGTTACTCCACTACGGCCACTGGCCACTGCCACAGGACACGGCACTGGTCTGAATGAGCTCTAACGACTTAGATCTGTTATCTGTTACCTTTTTTTTTTTTTTTTCTGCCGAGAGTACAAATAGGTACATGTAGACTGTCATGTTTGTCACTGTTCATAGGCCCTACTACTGACCAGTATAGTAGGGTACTAGGTCTCGCGCAGGGACCTAATGATCGCGCATAGCGTAACTGCGTATAGCAAGCGATATTACGCGTAGGACTAAGCGCAAAATTTGCCGATACGCCCATGGAATAAACATACCTGACTTACCGCTCAACATGAGAAGGAAGCAGGTAAGAAATTTTGATTTCCAACGAATTTTCCACTAAATTTCCAATTTTTTACCTTGTGCAAACCTACCTTCCCTTAAAATCTGTTCTAAGGATGTTGTAGCCTAGACGTGTCGTCTCGCTTGTCTCGTTCGTAGTCGATAGAATTCGTAATTTGTTCGATCGATCGTTTACCACGTGACGTCATCATACACAAGAACAATGTATGCTGCCAGCTACGCTGAAATACTGTTAATAAATGTTGTTTTAAGTCAAATTTTAACACAACGATTATAATATTACAAAGGAATAAATATTTCAGTCTATCGAAGTTGAAGTGTGATTTCAATTTGAATTTGCTTGTGATTTCTTGCGCTAACTTGTGATATATTGGTGACAGGGGAGGGCCATAATATGAAGAAAACAAATTAGATGAGAGTGTGACAAATGGGTGACGAAAATGAGAGGGTGACGAATGGGTAAGCACACACACAAACACTAACACACACACACACAAAGTATATGTTCATATTTTACTTTTTTCCATTTTATATTACGTGTATATTATTGGTTAAAGTGATTAGAAATATTGTAAGAAAACTTTATAAATGAAAATCATTAACGATTATGAAAATATCAATGATAGAAATAATGATAATAAGAACGATAAAATGATGGTGGTGGAAGTGATAATAATAATAATGAAAATGATAATGATGATGATGATTATGATGATCGATGATGGTGGTGGTGATAATAGTAATAATGATGATAATAATAATAACAATAATAATAATAATAATGATTATAATAATAACACATATAATAATAATAATAACAATAATATACAAAAGTTAGGTAAAACTGCTGTTGCTTATAACAGGGACAAATTTAATATCAAGTGAAAAAATATTCTACGAAAGCCGGAGCACGTTACAGCCGCAGAGGGGCAGACACTTTCACGCATGAAACTACAGAGGGCAGCTGCGCGATCTTTACATACCCCGAGAAATTGAACGCATAAAAGAAAGTCCGACATACAAACGGCGACAGCGCACTACTCCGTCATCGTATCATCAGGAGATTCTGGGAGGTGATTTTTCTGCTTTTTCGTGATATTCATTGAGAAATTCAGGTACGATTATAGAATAACTTCTATTATAAGAGCATTTCAAATTTACGTGCGCGATATCTAGACCCCTCAACCATACTGTACGCGCTCTACTTCCTATCGAGTATCATCCCTCATCCAGTTGATGGGTCATCTTCCATTCCATGCAATTCAATGCAGAGTAGATCTCCATCTGATGTTGCACTTGACCAAAAGATCGGTCTGTATCTTGTCGTGGGTGATACATGTATGTTCCGCAGACACTACGTCTGGGATGGAATCCCCTCCCTCCGGAGTCCGATACGAGAAGAGCTGTATGTAGTTAGTGTACTGTGTAGGTTATTGCCTGAATTACCTGAATTAGAATCTACCTACGATGACGCCCAGTTAAAGTTGAAAACTTGTAGAGGGCCATTCAAAGGATTTAATCCTGAGCCTGAGGAGATCCATGTGTAAGTTAAAAAAGAAAAAAGGAAAAAAGAATAAAAGACTCCTCCGATCCGGACAGATGGATTTTTCTGTGTACATTGTATTTGTTGTACTTGTTTTTTAGCATCATTATTACATGTACTTCAAACTTCTTGGTTGTCAATTTTTAGTGTGTGCATATGATTTCAGTGTACTGTGTATGGCTGAAAGACTTCTTACAACTGTACACTTGTACATAGTATGGTACATTTGTACATGTCCTCCCACCTCACCACCCCCCCCCCCCCCCACTGATTTTTCCATGTACATCATGTTGCATACACTGCCTTTGAATATGCATGGATAGATGCACATGTACAGTTCGACCTCGATTATCCAGCCTCCTACTAATATTGCTGCAATCACTCAATCCACATGTCTATGAAGGTGAACTTGTCCTTTAGTTGTCTATCTACAGTGTACATGTGTTTTCATATGAAAAATTAACAATATCCCATTTTACACATAATACACTGTACATGCAATGTACGGTTGTACGTGTATTATTAGTAGTAGTATTAGATATTTTATCATTATTACTAAGTAATTATCATTATAATTGTTATTGTTATCATCATCATCATACTATCATGCAATGCACTTTTGTTGCAGGTAGCAGTGTTTTCATAAGTTGTTAATTTGCAAATATATTGACAAATTTTATTATTGATTGTCTTGCAAAAATGGACAAAAATTGAAAATTCCTTAAAATATACTATGTCACAGTGTGCAGTGTATGTAACCATCAATGCTCAGGGTAATTTTGTGGCACAAACTACCATCTTTGCCTTGTGTCGGCAATTCTGAATTTTTAGTGCATATACACTTGTATACTGTGTCCTACTTGTACAGTACAATTGTATGTTGGAAAAAGATCATGTGAAATAGCACAAATTCAGAAATATATATTGCGCATTAAGAAATTGCCAGTGTGAGTTGAAAACATGTTGTTTTGTATTCTCCTAATGTACAAAATTTATCACCAAATGAAGGATGAGTTATAGGAAGCATTGTACCATTTTAGAAGCTTGTGCTACATTTGTAGTTCTGCAAGTGATAGGATACATATGTACACTGTGTACATGCATATATGTACAAATTTGTATGCAAGTACTGTATATGACCGTACACTTGTTTGAAAGGGAAGTTTCTGTTCTATTCTACCTTATGGCATGTTTGATAGCAACGAGTGATAGAAGAATTACTGTATATCTCCTTACAATTGTAGATACAGCATTTACTGTACGAGCTGAACCAGCTCGTACAGTATATTATAGCATATAGGGTATCATGACACCTTTGACAACATGATCATATGATTTGCATGCAGCGATTACCTTCAGCTGATCAGTGTCATTGGAGCCTTTTCCCTGAAGAACAATGGTACACGGTGTGTGTTGTCCATGTAACTTGCACAAAATCAAAACCACTTGGTCATATCATGAGATGATCAAAGGAGAGAGTGATAGTACATAGATGAGTATACAGTGTAACAATGGGTGATTTCAAGGTCGAAGGTGGTGCTAGTGCTATCTCAGCACTAGCGCTGGCGATAAAACCGAATTTGAAACCAGCTGATGTTGGGTGGTTTGATGCCAAAACCTACAATGTAGTGCTAGGGATCATTAATTGTGGTTGGTGTCATTGCATTAATCTATCTGACTTTTGGTGTTCAAGCTTGATTTAAGGCAGTTTGGAAAATAGCACTAACTAGCACTAGCTCTAGCCCCGAACTTGAAATCATGCAATGAAAAAGTTTCAGATACTCGTACACAATACATTGTACTGTTTCAGGAGTACAGTCAATTCTACCTTTATGATAGCTGTCGTAGTAGATGTACATGTACAGTACAGCTGTAGCTGACATGAAGTGTTCATATATTCATGGTTGCATTACAGTTTTTCAATCATTTCTTTCATTGTTTGTTATTCACATAGAATCAGTATTTTGGCTAGCTCCATAAGCAGTAATTTTTGAGTCAAAAGCAAACATTAAAATGAGTTTCATTGGAGAAAGATTAAGTACAATGTATCATACATGTTAGCCCGACCAGACGCCGTGCGCTAGCGCTAGCACAGCGTCTGACGGTGTGTGATACACATATCTACGAAACCCCATACACATACTAAACCCCTCGAACACGGCCACACAACAACAAAACTGTTGAAAATTTCTACATTCTTATCTCAAATTTTACGAATCACTCACGTGAATTGAGATGCTTAGACTATGAGCATGGTATTTCAGTCCATAGTGAGCCCTCACACACTATACACTGAGCGAAAAGTCCAATCTTAACCCGGAACGCTGTGATCATCGCTGGGCCATTCAAAATAAACTTTCCCAGCTTTGAACGATGCAAATTGTGCTGCTAGAGTTTGTACGCCCGCGAAGTCGACAGCGCCCTCTTTGCCCAGTGCTGCGCCGACATTTCGAATCATTTCTGCGATTTCTACGATTTCTGCGGCGTACAGGATTAAAAAAGGTGCAATTTTTGGTAAGTTGTAAACTAAGTATATCAATATCAATAGCTGAAAACGGTAGCTAAATAGATAAAGTTTTCACCTTATTTAGTCTTAGTAACAAATATGGTGCAGTAAATTCAAAATCGAGTCGGCGCCCCGGAATCCTGAGATTACGTAGTGTCCACAGCGACAGGGCTGTGTATAGTTACATGTATGCCAACAGATATTATCTGAAATCAGAATTCTTCTGGGCCATTAATTGAGGGTGTGGTTCTTTTCTCTTTTGCAGCCCCATGGAGATACATTGGGGAATTATGTGGAGCAGCAGTATGGCAGCAATGAGTTCCTGGACCTGTCGGATGCCAGCATCCAGTACCGACTCGAGCAGATGAAGGACCAGATCCGCAAGGAGATCCGCAAGGAGCTGAAAATCAAGGAGGGGGCGGAGAACATGCGCAAGGTGACCACAGACAAGAAGAGTCTGGCCAATGTCAACAACATGGTCAAGCAGGCCAACGCCCGGCTGCAGGAGTTGCAGCAGGAGCTGAATGAGCTCAACGCCCGCATCGTGGTGAACACAGACAACACCGGCCCCAGCCCTGGTGAGTTCGTGTAGCCTCGTGTTTACGCACACATATTGTTTGTATGCATATACTTCTATGTGCTGGAAGAGAAACAAAGAAACATATATTCAAGTTCACACACACAGACAGGTTTATGCAGACATGAACACATAAATGCGTGCAGTGTACACACACAAACCAGTAAAAATGGATGTGAGACGTGGATAAACTGTAAGCAACAGCCCCCCCCCCCCCCCCACCCATGCACACACACAGGATATCATGCAATGTTTTGTACTTTACATACAGGTACATGTGTGCACTTATGGGTGGCCACAACTCCCATGCTCACACACTGCGATTTGCTGATGGACGTAAGAAATTTCAACACTACCATAATAATAGGGCAAATACAACCGTACATGCAGCGTTCTAGGAAAATTTTGAGCAGAGATAACATTTATGAGACACAAGATTTGGAGGGAAATTTGTGTGATTTTTTTTTTTTTTTTTTAATTTCTTGACAAGCTCCAAAGGCGGGGCACGCCCTACAGTACTGTATAGACGGTCATGTACTATACACAGACCTTGAAGGTAATCCCCAGGTACTGTTTCTTTGAAGAAGACCTACATGTACGTACATGCGTTGTACACATGTGTATCTTGCTAGATTTGGCACAGTGCACAGGCATTGATTACAACTATGCTTTGCTTGGGGATGTCATTTCTCTTGTAGCGGTATCTGTACCTCTTCACATGCTTGAGTAATAAACATGACATAACAACCACAGAATTTTGTACCCTCTCCCATTCAGTGTGGGTAGAAATGCAGCGTCAAGAATCCATGTTCTTTGAAGAAGATGTGATTGAGGGAAGATTTTGCATCCAATTTCACTGTTATGAAAGTTTGGTTTTGGTTTCACAGCTGCCTTGTCAAACTTTGTGTATAAGGAGTAACATATCTCTCTGCTCTTTCATGCATCTGTTATTCAATCACTGTGTGCTTTGTAAATCAGAACCCCTGACATTTGAGACTGCTGAAGTACAATTTGTAGCTCTTCTGTCAACTGTACAGTTACAATGTGCAGTACAATGTCATACACAACATTTTCACTGTCTGGTGAATGTACCATGTCTTTGCTGGATGTAGCTATTGATAAAATGCAATAACTCGCTTGAAGGAAAACATCCAACCTATGTGATAAGGCTTCCAAATGTGGTCGCTGAAGAGCTCACATCAGTCAGCACCCTCATCCAGCCTGTAATAACTCGTCACAAATCAAGCAGGCAGCACAAGAGCCAGGGCCATGGCAATCACTGATGGGAAGCTACTGCCAGCTGCACTCTCTTCAGGGGGGACCGGACAGGGATTCCTGAGTTTGTCAAACCGGATGACGCGAGAGAAGGTCGATCTACACACTTCCCCCCCCCCCCCTCCCTCTGATTTCTGTCTTTCTTTTTTATGCCTCCGCCACGAAGTGGTGCCGGAGGCATTATGTTTTCGGGTTGTCCGTCCGTCCGTCCGTCCGTCCGTCCTTCCGTCCGTCCGTAATGAATTTTGTGGACAAGGTAACTATCAAAACCTGTTGAGGTATCCTAATGAAACTTGGCATGTATGTGTATTATGGGGTGAAGTTGTGCCTATCAACATTTGGGTGCACATGCTCAAGGTCAAAGGTCAAAAGGTCAAGGTCAAATACATAAAATTTCACTATTTCCACCATATCTATTGAATGCCTGAAGATATTTTCTTGAAACTTAGTGTATACATGTATTACCCAATTAAGATTCTCTGGTGAAAGTTTGGGTCATGAGGTCAAAGGTCAAAGGTCAAAAGGTCAGGGTCAAATACATAAAATTTCACTATTTCCACCGTATCTATTGAATGCCTGAAGATATTTTCTTGAAACTTAGTGTATACATGTATTACCCAATTAAGATTCTCTGGTGAAAGTTTGGGTCATGAGGTCAAAGGTCAAAGGTCAAAAGGTCAAGTAAAAATATTAAAACTTTTTTTTTTCCATACTTGGAAAATTGTTCAAGGTATCTTCATGGAACATAGTATATACATATACTGACTGGAAGTGATTATCTAGAGAATGTAGGGTTCATGGGGTCAAAGGTCAGGGGTGAAAGGTCAAGTGCAACACTTCAAAATTTTACTATTTCCCTCCTATCATGCAATGCCAGCAGGGTTATTGTTTTTACACTTGGTGTATGCATACATGTGTAACCTAATAGAAATTCTCTGGAAAGTTTTTTTTTTCTTCTTTTTTTGCCTCAAAGGTCAAAAGGTCAAAGATCAAGTGAAAGTGCTGAACTAACTTTTTCCTCCATATCTCGGAAGTGGCTCAAGTTATCTTGAAACTTAGTACATATTATGCATGTTCTACCTGAAAGTGATTATCTTATGAATTTTAGGGTCAAGGGCCAGATGAAAATGGTAACAATTTACTATTCAATTCAGAAATTGCACTTTTTCTCCACACCTGTACCTTGAAAATTACTCAATGCCTAAATGTATGAATGGGTCAAAGTCGAGTTAAAGTCCTTAAATCCCTAGATACATGCTCTCCTATTCATCCAATTAAACCTAGGTCAAGGAAGGTGAACATTCAACACATTTGTGACAAACTTGTCATTTCAATATTTTGCCAATTTTGTGAAAATGTAATCACACATTGTCCACATGTACTATCTAGACCTATTGGGAAAATCATGCATTATGGCGGAGGCATACCAGTCGCCAAAGCGACATTTCTAGTTTTTAAATTGAAACTTGACCCTGGACAGAACTTCAAGAAGATTCAAGAGCTGAGCTGTCGGTACGCATCGCCCAAATCGACAGGGTAAACCAGGCTTCACTGACCAAAGATATTGGCACTGCATGTTCCAAGGAGTAATTGAATTGAAATTAGAGTGACGTATAATCATCAAGATATATATTTCAAGCAATTTAGGTGCATTTTATGCTGGAGAAACTTGTAGCCTTTGAATATGATTACCGTACAAGTCATTTTTTTTGTGTGTGTGTGAGGATATTTAAAAAGCAAAAAATGTGATTACATGTTGCATGCAAGGTACCTGTCATTCATTTTGTTTTGGAAATCATGGTCATAACCATTTAAGTTTTGTCAGTAGGGATCATTCTGTTTCATGATGCCATTTAAATGTTTGCTTTTATGATGCATACTGTATAAGTTACAGTAAATACATGTTGGACAATAATCAAAACCTTCCCAACAAGCAATAGTTACCCAATGACTGAAAAATTTAAATCCATACATGAGGGAGATGGAGGTAGAGGGATTATGGTTAAGATTGCATCCTTCAGTATCGGGAGACTGAGTGGAGTGTGATTGCCGGCTGAACAATTAATTTGACTTCATCCAATGTCCGTCATGCTTTAAATTTGCTCTGCTGTATCGCTTGCTGTTTCATAATTTCACACTAGTCTGGCCAGGTACAGTGTACATGTAAGCCTTTGCATTACTGACTGGATAACATATGGCTCTTTCGTGTAGCGTCCTTCACTTCACGGGTCAAAGGCGGTCTGTGTTGATAGCGACTAGATAGCACTTGGCTCAATGAATTGCTCAGATATTGTCGTCAAAAACACCCTTCATTTATCATTATTTTGGTTTTGTTATGTACAATCTATTAGGTTTTTATCATTTAGGATGAAAGACTTTGAGCAATGGTATTAAAGTCGAGTTGAAACGAGACTTTTAGAATATGAAAATCACAAGAAATTCTGTTTCCTATATTAAAAGCATTCAACTTGCAGATATTGTGCAAGTCACGCACAACTAATGAAATGTACAGAAGCTGTTCCTTTTGCAGTGTACGCTTTACATATGTGTACTGTATTAATCAACAACATGAATGAGTAAATTTTCCACTACAATTCCACTGGTAACATTATTATGTTTATGTTTTTGTTCAAATTCTTTGAATGCTACAGTAAATATCACAGGCATGACATACAAATGTCCTCTCCTAGCCAAATCTGCATCAATGTACACACAGGAACTTCAAGGATCTAGCTCTGATGCTTACATTTTCATTTCATTTCATTTTTGTTTCATTTACATGTTATTTATTGTCCATAAAATGGAAACTCGTCATGAATCAAGTGGTAATGATTACTTGAAACGTGTCGCCACTGAGCAGCGCCAACTACCTAAGGGTACATGTACAATATGTGGTGCTGTACAGTACGGTTTTCTTGGTAAGGGAGAGCAATTCACTCTTGTTTCATTTGAGTATCCAGTGCTCAACATAGTGGTAGCCAGTGGCCCTGGGCTACTAAAAATTGGTGTCAGGCCACCAAAGTTATCTTTTGGCAGCCAAATCAGGCAACTAGGATTCAAAATGGATTGTTAAATTGGCTTTATTTCGGGCCACTACATCTGTTCTTCGGGCCACCAAAATTTCAGAGTTAGGTGGCCTGAACGGGCCATGAAGCAAAAAAGTTAGTGTTGAACCCTGGTATCACAATGAAAATGCATAATACCATTAAATGCATAATAACACATTTCAACTATCCCATGATTTGCCAAAATACAAATATTGCTCAAGTGTACAGATGTACATTGTACCTCTGATGCTTGATTTCAAAGTGATAGTACAACTACCTGGTGATCAATGCGTAAGTGTGCCTCTGCAATGAAAACAAAAACCAATTTTAATGTTGCCGATGCATCATTATTGTCCCAGCTGTACTTTAAATGACACTCGTGTCTTAAAGATAACTCGAAAGTACAACGTACTGTAGTGATTCTCATTTTGTTTTGTCTGTGTAGGTGGATGTGGTATAATGGAGAAATGAAGATACTTGTTTGTGCACTTGATATCATTATACTCTTCTGAGCCTTCTTACCCGTGATACAGCATTGACCAAGAAGGAACCAAACAAGGAAAACTTGCAATGCAACCTGTACCACACGCTTGAAAAACAGTTTTCCTGATTAGAGAATGTGTATACATGCATACAAAGTACAAACATTGGTGTAAGTAGTTAGATCTCAATACAGGAATGTACAATTTTACATACCCATGGTGCAAGATATTGTCTGTTTTAAAAATCAAGAATGTTTTCTCAGATCAGTTACCTTTATACAAATAATAATACATCAATGCATATAATGATGCATGTTAACTTTATGTCCTGATATCATATTGTACATTCAAAAATGAAAACAAAAGAGAGAGAATTCTCATGTTAACACCACCTCAGACTGCATGGTACAAAGTTTGTATGTTTTTGTCATCTTTTTACACTAACCATATCAACTTGTAGGCCTCAGTGCATTATTTCTAAATTGAACTGAATTTCAAATATTTTTTATTGTCCACAAAGAAAAGACTGGAAATGTGCTTTCTGCCAGCTTTACAACATTGCTCAGACAGGCAATGGAGAAACCAACTCGTGAAAAGGAGCACAAATTAAATGATAGGCACAGTATGGTTCAAGCCTAGTAGTCCCATGTATTTTGCAGCAGAAATCACCACAGTTGTTATAATTAATGCACTTTACTGGTATTCAAAGTGAAATTCGACAATTTGTGTACAGTAGGCTCAATATCAATGTACGGTGTACATAAATATGCCTAGTTCACTTGCTTTTTTACATGTAGGTACACGATTGTACATTGTATACCAATGTAAAAGAGTTATGGATTGTTTATGCAGACCAAAATTAGTCTCTCTGTGTTAACTGTAAACTGTAAAAGTTAATTCACCCCAAGGCTGGTCAATCAAAGATGGAGCTCTTCCTTGTACACAAACACATGAGAGTATAATGTGTCCAGTGTACTAAAATGTACATTGTACACATGCAGGCATTGTACAGCAAATAAGATGAGAGGTCCTGTCACAAAAGTGTGTGGCTTGTTAGCGGAAGTGAATGAAGGTCAGGCTGTGCTTTACCTCCTCAAACATGTTGTATTAACCCTTTGAGTGCTGTGAGTGTTGATTGGCACAGAAAATCCCACAGTGTTGTGCACACTGTCCAAAGTCCCAGACACAGGAAGGGTTGACATAGAGGTCAAACCCTTTACAGTAACATGTACATCCACAGCATTGACAGCCACAAGATGCGGTACGATGATTTGCCAATGATTTTAAGAAATGTATTTTTGGAGGAATTTGACTCAAATTTGCTACTTTAAGACTTGGAAATAAGACTTGGAAAAACACCAGTTACTTCCAGTAGCATGGAGCATGTATCTACAGTGAATTGTATGCACATACTGCTAAACACAAGCAATCTCTTTTGCTCGTCTATTAAAAAAAAAAAAAAAGAAAGAAAGAAAGGCTGGAGATTCGGGTAAACAAGTTCAGCAGGATTGAAGTACATGTACGTCACACACTAATTCAATATCAGTGGGCTGGGGCAGAGATTGGTATACTTTGTGTGGAGGTTTGAGCATTGAATCTGACTTATTTACTGGATTTAATGTAGCATGACCCACCAGCTTGCAGTTAAAGTGCCCAGTGTACAGCTGCACTTGGTGCCTGAAATGCACGGCAGTTCTCATAGCACAAAGGGGCAATGTATAAATATCAAACACAAGCTGTAAAGTTGTGTTTGTGTCTGTGCAAAATGTGCAGGTATGATGCAAGTCCTCAATCATGGTGTTTTAGAGGCATGTAAGCAGACATTAGACAATGTCATATAAATGGAATTTTATCATACTTATTGTGTACAATGTAAGTACATGTACTACCTGGGTGTCCATTTTATAGTGTACTGTATAGTATTAAAATGTGGCTGCAAGTACCATGTTGCAAAAGATACACTGCATTTGCAGAGAATATTATTACCATAATGAAAAGAGATGAGATGTTGAGATCTCTGGATAAAAATCTAGAGCAGCATCAGTGTATTAGCAGAAAGAAGCTGTGTTTATCTTAAAAAAAAAGAAGAAAGAAATAAAGAAATTGTAGGTAGAATCATGATCCTAAATTATGCGTTTGAGGCATTTTTTTGGTTAGATGAACGCAGCCGTGTTTTCAAATGTGTCTAGAAACGTCAATTTTAAATGCCATTTAAAGGCGTTTTTGAAATGCATTTCAGACCATGATTGTCTTTCTGCGAGTACATGTAGTTGAAATGCAATGCTGTTTTGAAACATGTTTTATATCTCAAGGTCAAATCCCGGCTGTTTCCAGTTGTGTTCTCTGCCCATGATTTGTGTGTGAATGATGAAGCATGTTTGGTAGTACGCAGTTGACCTTTACTTCTCACGTCAAACAGCACAAAGCAGCTGTACAGTGACAACACTTGAATTGCAATGGTATGATGGTTACAGTGTAGTTAAACTCTGCACCCTGAGGATCATTTTTCAAACCATGTTCGCAAACACCATTCCAAACTCGTTTTGAAATGGGATTCTCTTTCTCAAGTTTGATTTTAAACGCAGCAAGATTTTACTTGGAAAGTTAGACTAGTGTTAGAAAGTTTAAATGCAACCAGACTTTACTTGGAAATTTAGACCCCGTTTACAGTGCAGGGCTGGGCCGAGCCGCGGCCGAGCCCAGCCTCAATTGCGGGGCCGAGCCCCGCAATTTTGTCCGTTTACACTGCAGGGCTCGGCCGCGCTTTTAATTCAAATCTTTCAATATTTTGTCATAGTGGCGCTCTGCTTGTAAACAAACGCAATTTGGTATAGTCTGGTTTTCAGACCCTTTGCCAACTGGATTCCGTGTTCGTCGCCGTTCGGGCAAAGGCCTTTGCGGAAGGAAAAATCCTTTGCAGGACAAAACCACCTTAAACTATACTGTAAAACATATTCGTGGCACAAAATTTTCGCGAATTGGAGCCGACAGCCTTTTTCGTGGCATGAAATTTTCGCGAATTGCTACTGGCGTTCAGTGCATATAGTGAAGACAAGAAATTTCGCGTGCATTTTAATTTCGCGAATCTTGGCTCTCGCGAAACTCGCGAAATTAAAATGCACGCGAACATTCCTCATTTTACAGTACTAGTTTTCGACGTTGAGGGGGTTAATATCCTGAATAGCGAAATAGTACGGGCAGAGAGTCTGGAAGCCAGACTAAAATTGGCCGCGCATTTGGCCCAGTTTGCGTTTACACTAAGAAGAGGCCGGGCTCTGCTGCGGCAGAGCGGCGGACTACCTCCAGAGCGTGGCCAAATGCGCAGCCAATTTTGGCCCCGCATTTGGCCTTTTGCATGTTTACACTGAAATGAAGGCGGGCTCAGCCGCAGCCGAGCCGCAGCCGAGCCTCGCACTGTAAACGGGGTCTTAGACTACATATTGTAGTGTTAGAAAGTCCTCTCAGTGTGAGTGTCATGGTCTGTCAGCTGAGATGGTGCTATTAAAGTGAAAACATGCATTGTAGTTCTGGTATTGGCTTGAGAACTGGTCTTGCACCATTTCATATTTGCTTGCAATATCATACAGTAAGAGTCTACCAAGAAACGTACAGTGTTGTACACTGTTCCTGGCTGACGCGACAAGCCGGGATGATGAGTTGTTTTGGAATATTGTGATATCAAAAATGAAAGTCGGTACACTAGTAATGTATACCAAATTTTTGTGGAATTACCTTTATATTTTCTTTGTCGTCCACACATGACGTCATAAAACCTCCAGCAGTCTCCTCATGCAGTGAGGGGATTTGCCTACAGTATGCCTAATATGCATTATGTACTGTATACACAGCGGTATGTCTAATATGCATTATGTAGGCCTATCATTCCGTAAAAGTGTACATTACACTGTATAATGTTAAACAGATTGAAGTGACATGATATTCTAGACACACTTCAGACATACAACATAGTGCAAAATATACACTGTGTTGTCCTTGGCAGTCAGCCAGTGGTTGCATATTAGCACAAACTTACATAGTTCATTATCCATACATCATTTAGACTTTTTATGACTACTGTGTTTGCTCACACGGAAAAGAAAATTTGTAGACAAAGTATACCTGTCATAACAAGAGTCTTGCCAAGATATACGATGTATTTTAACAGGTTGTACCATAAAACATTGTATCTTCGAACATATGTTGTGCATTGCAAGCAGAGATCAATTGCAACTTACAGTGTACAGTATACAATCACAATAAATACTAAAATAGTATGTATATAAATTTTTGAACACATAATTTCCCCTATCCTTTGAATTGAAAGAAAGCCATCCATTCTGCGTAGACTGGCCGAGTGTCATGGAAGTGTGCATCAGACAAAGAGGTTTGTCTCTTTCTCTCTCTTACCTTCAACTTGACACTCACATACAGTATAGTGGGTTTAGATGGAGACTCTTGCATCATCGGGGCCAGTTTGGTGGAGCATGAGTCATTCATCACCCCGATGGAAGATCTCCAGGGGGAGTCGGGGAAGATTGGAATCTTGTTCGACTCCCATCATCATCTCACATGAATTCTTTGGCACTGTGGAAGGATTATTGTCCCCTGCCTCGTCAACGGGGAAATATGTCGGAAGAAGAAGACCATGCGCAAGTTTCGAGACTATTCTCCCATCACCCCACCCCCGATCATAAATTTTCCTTGCCATATTATATTGTGCCCTTACAGGTGGATGAGAATTAGATTGAACTTGAGCACTCCAGGGTTTTGTTTTGTTTTTCTGTTCTAATTCGGGGAATGGGAAGAGGGGGAGTGGGGAGGGAGGGATGGTTTGTGAGGGGTGATGATGGTAGATTGTGGAGAAAGAATGTCCGCCGTCTCAAATTCACATTTTTCTCTGAAATGAGGAGTCTGTGGTTTCTGAAACCAGACATGTAATGCATTTTTAGAGTGCAGCCATCAATTTTAAATAGGGCTGCACTGTTGGTGTGTCCTCACCCCATCCCCCCCCCTTCTCTTTCCCCCATTCTTTTAGATCCATTAACTTTTCAATTCTTATTTGCGATTGCATTGATTCTTACATGTATGTTGATGGCCCTTTTTGAGGAGTTTTCTTTTATCATTTTTGTGTGGTTACTTTTCATGCCTCATATATGCTGCAGGCCTATCGGTGTACCCTCATTTCAGAATTTAGCTAGATAATAGGGGAAGGGGTTCATACTAATTGACATTGTTGGAATTTCTTATAAACAATACAAAACAAAACAACAACAACAAAAAGATGTTGATGTTACTATGTTCATGGTGCGTACCATCCTACATTAAAGATAATAAAAAGTTTTGGTACCTCAAAAGTGTCCTTGAATTTCCTTGTCTTAGTTTGTGTTTCAGGTTAAAGTACATTTCATATAACTAACACTGTGAGACTTACTCGCCCCAAAGTGCTCTCATGTCTTAGTAATCATGCAATTAACTGCGACCAGCAGCCCCATACGCATAGCGACCAGCAGTCCCATACGTATAGCGTAATCGGGCTTCGCATTGTAGCATTCAGGATCATGACAGATTTAGTATCGCAGGGTAAATGTCAACTTAAAATCCCATAAATTCTTCAATTTGAAGACTTACCAATTAAGTTGAAGTATTGAAAACAGGCTTCGGGCAACGTTTGGTTCTGCCTATAGTCCCTTTCTGTTCGAATTGATGACTGAATGTGACTCGGTCGACAGGACCTTAGGAGAGCTACGTACAGTACACTGAATACTACAGCCAGTGCATGCGAACACATCACATGCACACAAATTTCAAATCCATGAACGGATAAGATGTTTGTGTGCGCATGCGCTGGCCATGGTATCCAGTGTATGTACTAGTAGCTCTCCCAAGGTCCTCTCGACCGAGTCACATTCAGTCATCAATTCGAACAGAAAAGGGGCTATTGGCAGAACCAAACGTTATTCGAAGCCTGTTTTCAATACTTCAACTTAATTGGTAAGTCTTCAAATCGAAGAAATTATTGGATTTTAAGTTGACATTTACCCGCGATACTAATTCTGTCATGATCCTGAATGCTACAATGCGAAGCCCCATTACGCTATGCGTATGGGGTTGCTGGTCGCAGTTAGCTATGCGTACAATGGGCTGCACGCTGCTGGTCGCAGTCAGTGGTTTCGTACAATATTTATCGACGCTGGACAGCGTTGGCTCTGGTACGAAATCATTATTGCATGATTACTAAGACATGAGAGCACTTTGGGGCGAGTAATTCTCACAGACAACGTACTTTAACCTGAAACACAAACCAAGACAAGGAAATTCAGGGAAGCTTTTGAGGTACCAAAACTTTTTATTATCTTTAAACATGGTAAATATCCAGAGTAGACTGTACACTGTAATTTATATGATAAAAAGTTTGTATTAGCATGTGATTCAAAGCTTCCTGGCCATACAGCAGTGCTACTGTATCCCATACAAAATGTGTTCACTTGCATTACTTTAGTGACATTTTTTTTTTTTTTTTTGCTGAACTTATCACAATCTACTTAAGTACATGTACGATACAGTAGTATCTTAGTGTAGATAATGTAATGGCCACAGACTCTATGGGTCCCATTCCTGTCTGTAGTGAACTATTAAAAATTAATTTTCATTCTTCCTAGACTTTTCTGCATCACACAGGAACAATCATTTGTGAAAGGCCAGCATCCACACAGGTTATGAGAATTCAGGAAACTGAAAATGATACCACTACAATGTACTAGTACAATGTGTGGCATGCATTTTTTTTTTTTAAGATTTTATGTAGGCCTAACTATTGATGATGTTTTATAATCTTTTGTATGGGAGACAAGCATTTGAGAGGTATTAAAAGATTGTCATGTGATATAATCAAGATGACCACTAACCTGTGTTCAGTGGTCACCTGTATACAATGACCACCTTTCATGCTTCCCCTGAATGGCCACAACAAAATTAATGTACATTGTACATACGTACAGTATGCAGGTTTCACTCTCATACTTCACATAAACCTCTTTCTCACATGTCCCCTCCCCTTTTGCTGGATCTCTTGATCACAGAGCTGCTGCAGCTGGTTCCAAATGTGGTTGGATAGCTCTCAGGGCACCATTGTGTACAGTGTAGTAGTAAAGCCTGGGCTGTGGTAGTGAAAGGATTGTGTTCAAATCCCCTAATCCCTGTCCTAAGGGTTGCAACCAAAGGCCCAGAGCAAATCTTCAAAAGGTGTGCACTCATCAAAGGTGCGTTCTCATCATGCCACATTGTCAGTAATCCTAGCTGAAAAGATAGGGCAATGGAAGTGGATCTATAGGCAACCTGTAAGGCAGGGCTCAGCTCAAATCCCCCCCCCCCTTCCCCTTCCTCCCCCCCCCCCCTTCCCCTTCCTCCCCTTCCCATCCTATGCCAGAGGACAAAAGATGTTCATGTATTAAAAAGGGTATTTTTAGCCCCCATCCTACGGGTTGGCACAAACTTGAATTGATCCAGGTGGGACTAGCTATGCATCTGATGTGAAGCCACATGTGTTGTAACAGACCTTGGAGAGATTAGAGGATCCCATACTCTGGTATGCTATTGAGCAGCTGATCATATCCTGATGATGTGCAACAGAGATTGATTGGCAGGAAGTGGTGTTGACATTGGTCCTGGAACTAATTAATTAGTCCTCAGCCTATCATGGCGGCTAATCACACGCAACAAAGCAGCCTGGGAGGCTCATATTGAGGGGAAAAGAGTGAGCTTAATTGCATTACCAGGCTGGTTTTTATGTCTTTTAATGAGGTGCCGATACACACCCATGCTATAAGTAGAGCGAGGCGCTCTATAATGAAGGTTGTGAAGCAATTTTATCGCCATGACAGAATAATAGTTTAGATACCAATGTGACATCTGAGGGCCACATACAGCATGAGTAATCTACATACTTTTTGTGCTAGTAAACATGGAAGGGTGTTGGAAAGCACACTGTAAATTTGGTATGGTGCTGGTATTTACAGGCAGTATGCATTCAATATTGTGTGATCCTGCAGATTAACCACTAGGAGAGTAAACAAATTTAACACAAGTATCTGGCTAATTGTGTTCTCTCTGATCTGGTACAGTGTAGTCAGTATTTTAATAATAAACATAGGCACCTACATGCATGTCTGATTTCTCTGTCGTGGAAAGTATCCAGTTGAACAATCTGTCTTTAGATGTATACATGTACAGTGTACATACCAGTTTGTAGAATGCTCTTGAAGCTACATCCTGGTACTCTTTGATATGTAGTACAGTAGTGTACACATTGTATTGACTGTTGTGGTACAGCGCTGTAGGTACAAATTTGTAGATCCCATACAGCTGTAGCTAGTCTTCTCTATGTTAGTGGGCGTATATAACATGGAATTCAGCTGTAAAATTTGTGCATGTTTTGTTATGAATTCCTGAGGTGTTTACTGTAATTTGTTGGGTTGATCAGGATAGACTTTATACAGTATTCATCGCATAATCGGGCATCTGATAATCGGGAACCTCGCTTAAATGACATACGCTTCCCAGAAACATTTCAAATGCACGTTATTTTCACTGGATAATCGGGCGGGGACCTCTGATAAACGGGACAATTTTTCTTCAAGCGATCTTTGATTTTGTTGAAATTTTACACAAAAAAATCTACCAAAATACCACAACAATATTTCAAAGATTCCCTATCAGTTGTCGTTTACATCAAACTTACAAAGCAAGCTTCGGACTGGTGTGTTTTGACCTCCGTCCATCCAGTACACGTACATTTCAGCTCGCTGCCCGCCTTCGCTTTTCTGTACATGTGTATATGGCGAGCTAGATCGCTACAACACATGTACAGTGCACTGATCGCAGCAAGTAAACAATCAAGCCGTGATGATTGAATGATTGAAGGACTTTTCATTGACGTTCCCACATCAGTTTTGGGTAATCATTTCCCATGGTTGTGGATATGTGGATACAGAACGCCCTACGTGCCCAAGAATTCTACGAATGTTTAAGAAAGTGCTAGCTTTTAATCCACATATTTTGTGTTCGAAGAGAGGTGACAGAAGAAGAACCCGGTTGCGATTACTCTACATCATTGCGAGAATGCAGGGACAGCTAGAGGGTCGCACCGAGGGGTAGCGTGGTTGTGTATTCATATATATCATGTACATGTACAGTACGTCAGTATGCATGTGTGTGTGTGCACTACATAATGTACATGTCGTATGCCGTTAGTGTATGGTGAGTGCTCATCGCGAAATCGGGCACCCCGCTTAAAGGGGCTGTGTTTGCTACTCCCAACCTGTCCCGATTATGCGATGAATACTGTATCTTCCTCATGCCTCATAAAGTCTGGTTGTGTTGAACTCTCATTTGCTATTTTGATCTTTGCCATGTTAGGAAAGTACTTCCATCTTGTGGTTAATAGCATCTATAGAGAAGTGAAAGCATCTTTTAAATGAATTTTAATGATGTAAACTTGAACTGTAAAGCCAAACATTGATTAATGGCTGTTTTTTTTTATGGTTTCATATCATAAAGAATGTACAACACTGTATGGTTTTGACACTAGAAGCTGTAGAAGCTGTGTGTGATTTAACTCCAGTGCATTAGCCCAATGGAGTGAATTACAATGCACAGATCTTTTTCTCCCTTTTGTATGTGTGTGTTCTGGAGTTTGTTTGTTTGTTTATTTGTTTTGTGTGTTGTTGTTTTTTATAGAAAAGTCATCACTTCATTGCCTGTAGTGGCTCTAAACTTTCACACACAGATATGCACAGGTGGGACTACACATTCGATCACACTGCGCTATATTACACCCTGTCACAAGAAAGCTCAAACATGCTTCCAGAACGTACATTGTGTCTGTTCTCCGTCCTTGCATCAGTGCCGATTCCCACAATGGCTCGGCACAAATGAAGAAATTCTACACCAGTCAAACCGCAACATTTAAAGAAATGTCAATAGCACCGTACTGTAGCAGTTTATGAGGATGGCTACCCACAGTATTGTCAACACAACATCAGTGTTTATGCAACCATGTCAGTTTAATACAAATATGGTACAATGTAGTAGTTGAGCTTGCCTTTTCCCCAATGGTAGGGCACATACATGTTGTATACGTACGTGTACAGTACATTGATACAGTTGTCAATGATAGCATGGCCTGCATATTGATGTAGAGGAACTTGTGTTTCTTTCTCGGTCTGCAGAGTCCAATATCATGTAATTCCCTGGCTAGAAAGTATTGTACTGCCATGCTTTTTTTTTTTATTCCCATAAATCTCATTTGACTGATTTGTTTATTTACAGTATTTGCTTTTTGTACAGTAGTAGTGCTTGCCCCCTTTTGAGTACAAATAAAAAGCAGATTAAGAATGGGCATGACATCTATGCGCAAATGTGTATCACACAAACCCTGTCGATCATGATGCCTGTGTGGGTGGTATTGACGCTGAACACGCACTCTTCACCTTTGCCGTCAACTGTAGGAAATATCGGCGCAATTAGTCACTGGGTTCAGATGGGTAGGAAATTACTTGAGTGATCATGATCGTGACAGTTTTATGGGGAATTCCATTTATGTGTCATTTAGTTGTCAAAATGCATTGTGGATGGCAAAAAATGTGCTTCTCCTGCATGAAACCTTTTTTTTTTTTTTCTAGCATTGCACAGAAATTGATAACTAGGCCTATATACAATGTACTGCGGTTACAGTAAAGTGCTCACAATAAAATGAAGGTCCCTTTTTCTATTCTTACATGCATTGGTAGGGATTATACCATTCTATGTAAATGTAGATTACATACAAACATGAATGTTTGTTGTACTGGGTGTTCAAGTAGACAAAATTGTCGATGGTTTTGGCAGCAGCTTCATATACACAGTAAAACTTGAAAGACATGACTGGCTTTCAGATATTTAATAAAGCTTTTCAATTATTGCAAAACAATAAACTATATTTCTAAGCATAGAACTTGTTTGATGCAGTTGTAGTATGTACAGTTTAGTAGCTCTTTCTTAATGTACTGTAGGTTTAGTAACAATGATTACACCTACAAACCGTGTACAATATATACCATGAAGACACCTTTAATGCAGTAATGATAATGAATACCATTCCCAGAGAAGGAATTTACACTTCAAACACAAGAACAGGTATATGTGCTGTTCAAAATAGTCCCATTTGGAAAAGTTTTGTCTGTGCAAGGTGCAACGAGCGGGAAAAATTAGGTGCGCAAAAATATCCACTTTTACAGTAGCCGCACACAAATATTTTTATTATGAGGATATGTACTAAAATATTCTCATTCAGGAAACGATAAACAAGAGAAGTTTGCTAACATTCGTCCAGTGCGGAAAAAAAAAATTAATCCGCTGACTTTTTCCACCAGGCCGTAACTATTAATCCAGTATTAACTCAAGTGCATATAAAGTAGTAAGTACAAATGTAGGCCTTACATGTACAAATATTGTACGGTGCATGTGTACACGTGACGTAGGCCTACATTATAGTTTTTTATTTGAATCAGGTAGGGTAATGTGAAAGCAAACCTCACTTGTGGAATCCTCCCATTTTGCCAGCACCGTATATTCTGACATCAGCAGGGCATAATGCTCTAACACACATACAGTGTGTGTGTGTGTCAATTCAACATCCTGCCACCATCATTTTCAAAATTCCTGTCATATGAATAAAGTTAGCATACCAGACCACTTGAGTCAAATATGGGATGTCAATGAAAACACATACTGATCGTCATGTTTGGTTGACACCATTTTATTAGTACATGTATGACTCCCCCCCCCCCCCCCCCAGTTGCCAGTTGGGCAAAGTTTTACATTTGTTGACACCATTTGCCAACAGTGAGTCACTGGTGCATAGGGGCAACTCCCTCAGACCTCACTGGACATACCGTACGAAACATGTTGTGTGGTATTACCAGAGAACAAACGCCTTTGTCCCTTGTTCCAGTGCTTCCAGCACAACTAAGCTTCCAGCTACTATTTGTTGTGCAGTCAGGTATCGTAGTCATACAGTGCAAACAAGTAGGAAAGGGAGAGATCGGGAGATCGGGGGGGGGGGGGGGCGACGGAGGGAGAAAGATTTTAAAAAAAAAAAAAAAAAACGACAGTCACATTCTGATTTCCACAGTGTATACATCATTTATTGTAGATATTGATCGAAATATTCTGCTGTTTGTGCTGTTCATGATATGTAGTGATCCAATATATAGAGTGTTATGGAAACATTTTTTTAATCTTAATGTAGGGCCGACATGTAGTTTGGTTTTCATGCATGCTTTCTGCCTATTATACCAGTCCTGTCTGGCCCTGTCAGCAACATGTTCATGACCTACATCAACAGCATCTACAATAAAAGACAATGGTCCTCATTAGTTTATCAATAGATTCAACAGAACTTTAGATTTTCTCCAGTAAAATTTGAATCCCTTTTGAGTTGGAGTGAACAGAGAGGGGGGGGGGGGGGGGACATTTCATGAGAATCTGTACAAACTCACATTTGAAGAATTGAAATCTTCTTGTACATGAGTCATAGTGTTTTGTTCTGATGGGACGCGGAAACACAGATTTCAACATGCCTTTGATGCAATTACCATGTATAAATGTGTAGGCCTATAATCTGCATATACAGTGTACAATGTAGTAGGCCCCAAAAGTCCTATTTGCAGAGTAAATAGTATGAACTTGCAGTAGC
This sequence comes from Diadema setosum, assembly GCF_964275005.1. Classification (NCBI taxonomy): domain Eukaryota; kingdom Metazoa; phylum Echinodermata; class Echinoidea; order Diadematoida; family Diadematidae; genus Diadema; species Diadema setosum. The sequence goes on along the minus strand of NC_092701.1, from coordinate 29,789,909 downwards.
ATTGCACTCGCTGAGTTAGCGTGTACAAATTTTGTATGTACAAACTCTTAAATGTACATTGTACACCGCAGAAAACATACTGTAGTACTGCATGTACTACAAGGGGGTCAGGGCACAATATACCTTTGATAGATTGACTCCTCTATCTTTGTTCTTTTGCCTACTGTAAAACCAGAACATTTGTGGCACAAAACTTTCTGAATTGGCGACCGTGGAAAAAATTATCAAGTACTGAATTGTGCTACAAACCTTTCATGCGCATTTTACTCTTTGCCGAATCCTGGCTCCTCGCGAATTTTGTGAAAGTTTCATACGCTCAAAAATTTCTGGTTAACTGTGCACTGTAATACACAGTTACGCTGTGCACAGTGTTAATAGAGTATGCTCACAGTGTAGTGCCTGAAAAAAAAAACAACAACAACTCAGAAACAAAGTGCATGCCAAACTTATCTTTCATCACCATAGAAATATAAGATATGATGCGTGCAAGCATGTTTCCTTCCCTCCCCCCCCCCCCCCCGTGAGAAAAACAAAACAAAACCCCAAAGCATGCCAAATTTCTGACAATTGAATGTGCAACCTACCATGATTCATGAAAAGAAAATGCTGTGATTTGTGCTTTTCTACATATCTGTGGTCTTCCCTTTGTTGACTACTTTGTTTCTGTGCTGCTCTGTCATACTTTTCAGGATATGATATGTTTGATTTAATACATTTAACTACAGTATATATCATGGCATGGAATATTCATACTGTGTTAAACAACTGTTGATTGTCTGTGCTTATTTGAGGTATTTTCTTAAGCAGGTTTTTTTTTTTTTCACATTTTATGCTAATTGTGTGATGTGTAGGCCTACGTACATTGTTAATACCTATTTTGCCCTCAGTGATAATATGTGATATAGGCATTTCAATGGCAGACATCTGTATTAAGGTGTATGCAGTTCCTGAAATCATGTTTTGATTGTGTTATCAAAATTTGTTTAATAAATCCTCAAACTTATAGATCATTGCATTATCTTTGCAACTCCTTGAATCTACAGGGCAGGGATCATTGAACTTTGTCCTAAAAAAAAAAAAAAAAAAAAAAAAATGTTTAGTGAGAGAGAGAGGGTTTTATTTTGGTATTCAAGGGATGGAAACATCATAATCTGTAGTGAAGGTTGGAAAACAGTGGACCATAAATTTGGGCATTTCACTTGCAGGGGCGGATCCAGGGAGGACCTCAACCGGTGCACGCCCCCCCTTTATTTTTTGTTGAAACAAAAGAAATAAAAAGAAAAAAAAATGGGGGAGGGGTGCGTGCGCCCCCCCTTTAATTTTGCAAACACGCCCCCTCTTTACGGAATTCCTGGATCCGCCCCTGACTTGTATAGTTTTTTTAATATAATTCATCCTGTTCCCTTTCCTTACGGAATCCTGTGTGCTGATATTGAAGGATACCAAGAAGGGAAACCACCACAGTCAAGCAAGATTGTCATTGATATTTGGTGATCAAGGTTTTCTCTGCAGGGGGAATAATCTTTCTTTAATAGAGTTCTGGACTTTGTCACCTTATGCTGTAGTAGGGCTGCAATATTAAACAAAGTGTGTGTTTTTAATTTGTGACTTTATGATGAAGAACATGTTCTGAGCACATAGCTCTCTTAGTCATTCAATACATCAGAACAAAAGTGCATGATATGCTGTAAAGTACCTACTATCAAATTCTCTTGTTTCATCTGCAAATGGTAAATAGCGGCTTTAAAGGGACTGTACAGTACTGGTTGAGGTGAGGATTCATGTTTTGAACATTCCGAAGTGAGATAATGAGAAACCTCTTCTGAAATATGAAAGAGCATGTAATTTTAAGAAGGATTCAACGTTTATTCGATGAAAATTGGTTTTCAAATGGCTGAGATATCAAAAAAAGTGATAATAATAAAAGGCGACAGGCCACGCCTTTTATTAGGATCTCTTTGTTTCACCTTGTTTTTGGATATCTCAGCCATTCCAAAACCGATTTTCATCAAATAAACTTTTGATACCCCTTAGAATTGCATGCTCTTTGATATCTCATAGAGTGGTTTCTGAATATCTCACAAATCGTTAAATGCTAAATCCTCACCTCGACCAGAACTGTATGTACACCCTTTAACTATAAAGATAAAGTGTACATTGTATCTTTATCCTCATGTGCTTCTGAATCTGTGTTTAGTATTAGACATGGATCTTTTATGTTAAAAGTAGTCAAAACCACTCCTTGAGCAGACAGGCGGGTTTACAAATATTAATAACGTGACAACAATTTTCTATGTGGGAAGCAGAGCTGATTGGCAAAATCTTGTTGATGTTCTCAGATTAACTCCAATTAAAGCAGTTATAAGAAACAAACAAAAGAACTGTAATCAATACTTGTCCATTCTATTCCTAGAGATAACAGAGAGTGTTGCCCCGGAGGCAGCCATTAAAACCAACACACATCTCTGTATGCTGTATAATCTGACCTTACCTGGTTGATCTACTTTAATTCATGTACCGTAATGCACATCCATGCAGGATACAAGAATGTAATCATGTTCACAAACAAGCCGTGCCGTGTTTGCGCAATCGCCAGTATTGGCGGTCCATGCGTGATCAACTGACCATCAGAAAGGATAACGTCCACATGTCAATAATAGATTTTATTGATCAGGCGGTGTGAATAATGCATGGGGGAAACATTCAAATCGTGAAAGGTGCTCAAGAAACCCTTGTTTCGTAGAGATGTTAAACATGAAGACATTGATAGAGGGAAGTACATACATGTCTGTACTTAAATGTACAGTAGGCATTCTTCAAGGGGATCTGATGTGGCCTGGATGTACAATGTATCGTCCTTGCTCATGTGCAACTTCTTATGTTTCAATATACATGGATGTGATGTTCTTTCGCATTATATTTGCTACTTCATGGAGTACACTGTAATTCATACCAAGCAAAGAAGTGCTGCTGTTTATGCCAACTTGATGTGATATTTTATTATCAAATTGCAGGTCACATGCAGTCTTGTGATAGCCAAGAATAGCTACAGAAATATTATTTTGCAGAAGATGCAATGGCAATAAAGCTGTGTTGTGACCTAAATAATGGGCTTATCGTATAAATGTATTGGCAGTATGAACCTTATGGGTCTAGAAATATATTTATCTGCCTTTTGAGTTTATTTTTTATTAAAAAAAGAATCCTTCATCGTGCTAGTGTGAGAAAATATTGCCAATTGGTATAAAACCAACGAGAGGCGATTTAATGCATTGTTGTCTTTTGGATATTAAGAAAATGTGATGCATATAATTCACTTCTGTGCACTTGTGTAGTTTTGTGGCAGTTGTGAGAACAGGCAAATCTTGTTGTAATAATCCACATTGATGAAGAGGATTTGCTAGTTTATTTTACCACCAGCTAATAAGAACGTAGGAGCATAGACCTCTTCGTGTGTGGGTTTTTGGCCACTGAAGGCAATAATTGAAGAGACGGTCCTGCGGTTGCTCCCGAAATTAAGTGCCTGCAACGATCTGGGCTGTATTTAGGAACATCAATTAGTTTTGCTAACCTAGGGTGTGGAAAAGTTGGGAGGGGAAATGTCAAGTTGATGGTGGAAAGGCAAAATGACATATTAAGATGTCATGTCCTAGGGGACTTACAACTGTATGCCGCATAAATTATATTCATCATGGCATCATCAAATTAGCACCACTGCGTTTCACTGCTTGTCTTGTGTTATACACCGTAGATCAAGTGGAGCTGTTTGTACAAATCCATACAAAGTCAGAAAGAAATTGACAAAAACTTGCCAGTTTGAGAGAGAAATGGGAATTTTTATTTTCTGACATGTACAATTGCAGCAACTTGCCCATTTCAAAATCAATGATAGATGTGTATTGTACTAGTAGCAGTTTCACTAGTGGCTTTAGAAATTTCTGCAATCAAAACAAAATGTATGAACATCAAAGTGCTCAGATGAACAATTTTTCTTCCTTGGAATCTTGCAAATTTACAAACTTTCTAATGCTTCTTGTGATTTTAATGAAACTGCTCTTTGCTTTGGTTTATTACTTTTTTTAGTCTATGTCGAAAAGCCGAAGTGAATACAGGGTTGGTTTGCACTTTAATATTAACCCACTGAAGAGTAATCCCGAGTATACTCGTGTGGGTGTCTATGGGAAATATTATTGTAGCAAAATAAGCTCCTCCACAACAGATACAACAAGTGTAGTGTGCTGATATTGTATGCAAGTAGAGACACTGAGAACACAGCGTCGGAAGTACGATTCGACCTACATTGTATTCTCAAAGTGTAGATGGTGTGAGGACCTAACACACACACACACAGACACACAAGCCGACAAGTAATGTATAAATGCCCAGAATGACACTATTTGGGAAACCCTTTTGTGAACTTCTTCCACTGATGGCAGCCATATCTGTGCCCTGTCCAGCCCATGTCAATGGTCTTCTTTCATTTTTGAGCCATGACAAAAAGCCGACCTCAAAGGAACCTGCCACAATAGAGACTTGTCCCCCCCCCCCCCCCCCCCCGCCCCATCTTTTTGCCCCTTCCATTCAAAGAGGGACAGGTTGTATGTGGGGATGATCCTATTCCCCATTTCTCTTTTTGTTTGCACCAACCTTTTCTAGCAGCTGGTCGCTGGCAGAGGGAATGTTTCTAAAGCCCACTGCTGGTTTTTGCTACTCTGCCCGAGGATCATACTTTGAATGAAATATACTGCCATTTTTATCCATTGCCATCACCCTCTCACACGCCTTCCCATATGGTGAGGCAAGGGGGGGGGGGGGGGGCTCCAGAGATCCTTGATGAAAGACACTCCATGCTTTGATAACATCGGAACATCTGAGATTGGAATCTGAAGAAGCTGTCTTAAGGCGAGCCAAAAGCATCCTCACATATTTCCTCAATTTCAGAATGGCCTCGAGTGGAAATGCATGCTTCCTACGTACACTCGCACTCCCTCGGGGCATTCTCCGTATTATCCTCTTCGGAAAGCGGTCGCAGGGAATTGGCGACTCCTTCATAGAAGAGCATGTACAGTGGCAACATGGGAACCTCTCCCTGCACTGATTGATATGTCATTACTTTCAGGAACGTAGCCACAGAACATCCAGATCCTGCAGGGTTTAGGCCTAATTCATGTACAATGTACATGTACACAGTGTAGGTCCCTACAATGCAGAGGCATGGTATTTGTAACATTATATCATCCTCACAAGTGGGATTGAATGAGTAAGATGTTCAAAGCAAACTGTCGAAACTCACCACTTAATGTGATGTGTCGTAGATGGCCATGGTTGTCTGTGATGAAGACAAACCTTGTGTGTGATTGCCAAATCAATCCATCATAATTTTGTATATATTTCACAGCTGGGTCTCAAAAAAAATATTTGATACATTCAGGACTTTCAAAGGAAAAATTGTAATTTAGCAAATAAATGTACACACTGTAATTCATCTAGCCGCCCAATCCAATAAATGCTTTAGCAGAGTACTTTCTCAATGCTCTTGTTGCATGTGGAGGAAAAAATACTCACTGAGATATGCACAGGAGGGATTATGTAGGAGATTGTCTTGCTATGGCTGTCGTGAATATCTTTCTATACTCTGTTGACATCTTTTGAAGTCACAAAACCTGTCTCTTCCACAGCACTACATGAAATGATGTTGAAAACTAATACTGACATGCACTTAAAAAAAAAAAAACCCAACAAAACACAAAATCACAGCCACAGCAGGTAGCAAAGTCTTCACTGTGCAATGTGCAGTCAGTGCAAAGGTAAACCTATCAACTCACAAGAAATATCACAAGAAATGCAATGAAAACAATGAAGGGATGCAAAGTGTACTCCTGAATGCAAAATCAAGATCAAAGTTTGTTAAATCAAGAGCCATATACATGTAGGTTATCACAAATCTTTTCTTCTTTAATGAACTTTTCTAACATCTTCCTGCATTTATACAGGTGGTGAGCTGGACCCCCTGTCACCGGACCAGAACGACGCCCCACTGCGCCAGCCACCCCAGAACAGCCGCATCGCCGCCCTGACCAAGCAGCTGGACATCGAGATGAAGGTGAAGCAAGGGGCGGAGAACATGATCCACATGTACTCTAACGGCCCCACCAAGGACCGCAAGCTGCTGGCCGAGGCGCAGCAGATGCTCCAGGACAGCCGCACCAAGATTGAGTTCATTCGGATGCAGATCCTGAAGGCCCAGCAGGCCCAGCACCAGAACGCTTCCGACAGGGAGCAGGGGGAAGTCTCCGACATGGGTGAGTGCATTCGAGGAGTTGAGTTTGTTATTGAGGAGCCAAGTTTGTTTACTGAGGAGCAGAGTTTGTTTATTGAGGAGCTGAGTTTGGGTGAGGAGCATAGTTCCATTGTGGAGTCACTTTTGGTAGTGACTGTTGGAGAGGGGATACAGAGAGAATGAGGAGTGTGCATGCCAATCACACATGTATGCACTGACATCGTCATGGTAACTGCATCCACACCCTCTTTGAGTGAAGTTCTCTATGGATGGATGGAAATCAAGAGGGTTTCAGTCTACATATCTTGTTGGTGTGTAAGCACACTTTTGAAGAACATCTTTAATCATGCCACGAGCTAAGAGTCTCCTTGCTTACTGTTGTGTGCTGATGACATTCCATACAGTAGCTGTGTCTTTTTAACTGCCATGGCTTGTCAATGAAATAATCAACTCTTGATAAGTTATGTGCTGTAGTATGTACACTACAATGTGTTGCATACACTTGGATGAAGTGAAAACAAGGTTATGCTATAAATGCCACCTCCTCAATTGTGTTGTGAAGGTCAAACTGTATAGATTGCACACTCACAGCCAGAGTCAAGCAAACTTGACAGGAAAATGCCTCCAAACCACACTGATAAGTGATTTGAGAAATGTGTTTGGAGAAACGTGTGGGAGAAACATGATTCTATTTAAATACACTTCAAATCAAGTTTTTGACAAGTCTGAAACCCATCTAATTCTTGCAAGCAAGAAGTCAGTCCCCCCCCCCCCCCCCCCCGCTAACCTGTCCATATGTGGGTATGAACAGTGTTTGGGACCACCCCATTTTCCATGGTGATGATATGCCTTCTTGGTCCCGTTGCATAAAACTTTTTTAGCAACCTTAGAAAATTCTGGTTGGAATTTGCCCAACCAGAATTTTTTAAGGTTGCTAATCTAAGAATGTAAAATCCGTTGCATAAAAACTCTGGTTGGGAGCTTCCAACCGGAATTTTGTGATTTCAACCGGAAAAAAATCCGGTTGGAGTTTTATGCAACGGGGCCAAGTCTTTGTAGTCTCCTCTTTATCTTCCATGTAAACTACATGAACAGGTGTTGATATTTATGTCCATTGTCAATATATTTGCCTCTTCATTTGTGTAGATACAGGGTGTGCTTGTTTGTGCATTTACCATATCATGTGTTTGTATTGTGGGCATGTTTACTTTTGTGACAGTTTTGTTATAGTGTATGTCATCAGCTGATACACAGATCAGATATCAACCTCATTGACTTCATAGACTCAACATCCTTCTGGTCCTTATCTTGTGGAATGGCATGGTTACATGACTGAGAATAGACTATCCCGCTGAAAATGGCTGATGTGGTCATACACTGTACTTGGTGGACATCATGAATATGCAATACTGTAAGGGTGGAAATTTTCGCGGTGTTGAAATTTTCACGCATTTCACGCAACCAGAAACTAGCGCGAAAATAAAAGCACACAAATATTTTTGCTTGTCATTATCAGTAGTTGATGTCTTGATTCCGAGGAATTAAAAACATGCGAAACTCTTCTTTCCCGGCAGAGCGCGAAAAAAAATGTCGCGTGAAAATATCCACTTTTACAGTATTCCCTCGAAATTGAGATAGTATACTTGCATAGTCCAAAATGTCTGTCTCTCTTCTCTGATACATCTAGTGAGTTTTGTGAAGTGAATGGACTGCTGTACAAGAAAGTTCTGCAGTACTCTGTGGCTCTGAGCTGACTATTCCTTTCAGCATGCTTCAAAGGGAGCCTTGAGAAAAGTTGTAAGATTGTTTGGCTGAGCTGAGCATACCAGAGTACATACTTCTAGAAGATTCTTTGCATAAAACTGTGTTCCTTTTGCATACTTCTAGAAGATTCCCTGCATGTGTGTGTGTGAAGACTGTGTTCATTTTGCATTCTGAAAAAGAAAAAAAAAACACGATTTTTTTTTAAATTTAAGATTACTTCAAATGTAAGATTAGCTTTCAAAATATTTTAGTTTATTAAAATTACATTCGGGTATTAAACTCGCACAGGGGGAATAAAGTGTTTTCACACTTGTAATGCCTGTGTACAGATGGTGCAAGGGACCATTGATCGGTAGTACTTCCTTATTTAATCTGAATTTGCAGGAATCAAGAATAATCTTAAACAATCATAATTTGTTGTCAACATTTACCTCAAGAGTTGGTGCTGACTATTCAGCAAGAGAGGAATTTGACCTGTTTGTACTTTGATACCAAGTAACCCCCTGTCAGCAAAGTTTTGTGCAAACAACTTTGAACAGTAATTGAGCCATCACATTCCTACTGTACTCACTCTGCAAGACCTTGTGTCCATGTTTTACATTCGGGGGTGTCAGAAAGAATAGCAGTGTTTTGATTTTTGGATGGCAGCTTTCGGTGAATTGCATCAAATATAGCCACAATGGCAGTCACTCTTTGACACAATTGGCTGAGGAACTGGTACCACACCAGTTGGCAGAAATACAAACTTTTGCAAGAAATTGTCCCTAAAAAGTGCTGTATCACCAACTTGTTCAAACCATCTCCAGACCACCTTCTTACATGCTTCTGTAATTGTACATGATTGTCTTTCCCTACAACTGTCATGGGGTTTGAATAAATCTTGAGAAACGTGTACAGGAATCCTCATCATTAGACAAGAATTGGTACGGAGGCTGCTTTTATCATCACACAAACACACAAACTACTACAATATTTATAGCAGATGACATCTTGTTTCACCAGCTACGAGTCAGCCAGATGTAAACTGAGGAAACCAACACACGACATGTTTTGATGTTAATGCGTTGTTATTTTGATAAGCGCATACCTCAAAGCAAACGGTCGTAGTCCTGAAAATACACATGTGTAATAATGACATGGTAAAATACATTTTGCAGTTACAGTACATATACAGCATGTAAGTTGGAACAGGCATTTTCTTTAATCTGCAAAAAAGGGGGGGGGGAGTCAAATGGATGATTTGATTTTGTTGTTGATTAAAAAACATAAATGTGTCTCTTGGGAAATTATGGAATGATTTATTGCAGCTTTTAAAGTTTGCACAGTATTTACTTGCTGGTTAACTTATGAAAATTATGTCAATGTCTGGTTCAGTGTCGTTGATTTTGTAAAACTACCAGGTACAATGAAAGTTGCTACTGTGTTTATCTAGATATAGCTACTTTCATGAGATTTGCCGGTACAACTACTGTCTATAAAGTAAAGCCATTACTGAGTAAATTATACAAGTTTTGTACTAAGTCTCTTGGATTATTTGCCTGTATGCACAATTAATTTCCCCCATATAACAGTCGGAAGTGAGCAAATTGTTGAATAAAGAACATTTATTCCTGTTCTGTGAGGAGCAAAGATTCTGCTGCCAAGAGGCGTGGCCTGTCCTGCAGAGATGATAAATAATGTCAAAAATTGTTTAGCTTCCCTGACTGCTGGAATTCTCCCTGAGCAAAAAAAAAAAAAAAAAAAAAACACCAAAAAAATGGTTTAAAGGGATTGTATAGTTTTGGTAGAGACCTAGCTTCAGGTTTGTATTTCTGGGTGAGATGATGAGAAACCTTTTATGAAATATAAAAGAGCATGTACATGTAATTCCAAGAGGAAGTCAACGTTTATTTGATGAAAATTGGTTATGAAATGGCTGAGATACCCAAAACAGAGCAATCCTAATAAAAGATGGGACCCACCTTTAATTACGATCACTTTGTTTTACTTTGTTTTGGGAAGTCTCGGCCATTCCAAAACCGATTTTCATCAAATAAACTTTGAATTCCTCTTTGGTATGCTCTGTACTATTCAATGCGTGGTTTCTTGGTATCTTGCAAAGAGCTGAAGGCCCAATCCTCAGGCTCCACCAATACTATACCATCCCTTTGAAGTAATCAGAGGAGAGGAAAAAGATGGGGGGGGGGGGGAAGAGGGGGGAGGGGGGGAGGGGGGAGGGGGAGATGAGAGGGGCAAATATTCCATGGGCTTTACCTTTGTAGGCTCCCGTGAAGAAGGTTTTGTGATGTACATAACATGCATGTCTATATCCTGTTGACCAACTCTTGGTGGCCTTGCGTTGTTTTGGAAAGTTTCAAATGATTCCCCCCCCCCCCCCCCCATGTGACCAGTGCATGAAAGGAAACGTGAACTAGCTGTGGAGATCTCACACATTGACTCCACTACCAGCTTTGCAATCTTGAATTGCCTCTCTTACGATGGTTTGACTCCATTTCGAAATATGGGTCCCATCTGTGTAACCTTCATGAGGAATACATTACGCAATTGACTCAAAAGCCAAGGTGTCATGCGTGCTTGCACGTCAAGCATAATATGCAATCATTTGTAGAATTTGTTTGTAGATCCGGCCTTTGCACTTTGTGAACATTGAAGCTGTACATGTATGTGTGTTTGTGTGTGCAGCCTGTACTGCTGTGTACAAATATCTGGAGCATGCAAATTAAAGTTACATGATGCGTTGTTTGAAACACATCATAGTGTTCCCTCAAACCTCTCTTTCTCATTTACATGATGTATGATGTATAATACTTTATGCAATGTACAGAATGAAAGATACACTGTACAGTATGTACTGCAAGGGGAAAAACATGATCCTGTCCTGAAGTAAAGCAGTAGCAGTCTTAGCACCATTGACTGGCCTCGCTACAGTTCTAGCAACACCCGTAGTAGTTCCCGTTCACAATGATTTCAGTGCGCTTTTCACAACACCGTGTAATATATACTTCCACTCAGCCATAGCGTTTGACTTCGGGATCAGACCATGAGAATAACAAAGCAGTAGTAAATAGTTACAGGAAGATTTGGCATTGTTTCCAGCAATTCAGTGTTGGGATCTGTGCTCTTCTGGATCTTTCATGCTGAAGTGGCTGTGTGGATATTAGCCTGTTTCCCAAGGCTAATAGTTGCGTTCCCCACTAGTAAATGTGTTATCTCAGTGATGACTAGCACCCACAAGATCTTCTTTGGTTCACACTCCTGTTGTTATAGACCGTGTTAACTCACCTTCCCCTTGAAATTTTTGCTTTTGCAACAAGGCAACTTTGTTTATGTTTGCCCTAAACATGAAACACTGGTTCTTTCATGTACAGTACAGTACAGTACATTACACTATGTATTAGATATTGTCTACACAGTGTTCTGCTTGAAATAAGTGCTGATAGGAAGAAAAACAGCCTGCAGCCTGAAATCAGACTACTGCTTGGTTGTTGCTACTGAACAGTTTGGGGGGTGGGGGGAGATAATATGATGCATTCAACAATTTCCCAATGAGATGCAAATCATTTCTATCTTCAATATGTACATTGTTGACCTTTTGGTTTTATGTTGCATGATAACCTAAAGCCACAGATATCTGGAGATGATGGCTAATGATAGCAGAGCTCGATATTAGCGGTCGTTTGGGGCCACTAAAAATTGATGTCAGGCCAGCAGACTTGGTTGCTTGATTGGGCAACTAAGATGTAAAATTGGTTGTAATGTTTCCTTTGGATTACTGGCAACTACTTTAATAAACACGGAGTTGCAATAACAGCTTTCCTGTATTACAGTCTATGTACTGAGACTCATGCAGTATTGATGGGGATATCGAGTGATGTAAACGCAGGTTGTTTGGTAATCTGGTTCTTGTCAAGTTCAACTTGACAAAGAGAAAACATAGCCATTTATCCCCGTAGCTTTCATGATGAACAATAAAAACGTACTTTATGAGATTCTCCTCTAGAAGCTGTAGGACTTATAAATAAATATGAGCAAAACATGAATCACGTGAGGCAAAAGTGTTGTCAAGGACAGAATGAAGATTGTGTACAGATGCCAAAACTGCTTGTGTAATAAAAAATTGTCTTTTTCTCGTTAAGTATATTTCCAATGATACATGTACACTTGACACAATCATTGTAAATATTTATTTTTCTTTTTGCAATCCCTGCATGAAAAAGTGCATGTATATTCTGTCATCAATAACAGAAAAAGGATAGGTTTTATTTCATTTTGTTTACAGGGCAAACAGAAAATGAGCTCACATGTGTGGCTGTCAATTTCTGTTTGATTGGTTACACCTTCAAAGGCTTCTTTTTTTTTTATTTGTAATCAAAATTTTGTTCAACTTTCACTATCCTATGGTTTGTTTTCGTTTTTGTTTTGGTTTTTTTTTTCATTTTCTGGTTTTGTTCAAACAAACATGTCCTTTGTAGTATTATCATCACCAGTCTGCTCTATACACTCTCACAGTGGCATTTTTAGATATTGGCACTAAGGGGATTAATGTACCTCTGTCTGGTAGTGGTTATAAGGGGACAATACTGTGTACTGCAGACAAGTGTTTGTTGCCATGGCTACAGCTGTTCATTTGTGTGGAATTTCTGTGGAAGAGTAAATATAATTTGAAACCATGTAAGGTCAGATCCTCCCACTTGTGGGATAATGGAGGCTAAAATTATTCTATAAACTTGCAAACATCAGACTGATACTGATATGGTTGGATGCTACAAATTTTCATTATGAAGTTGACTTTCGTTGCATAGTATTTGACTTCGGAGGAAGCGCATTACTTTGTGATGTTATTGTGTGATTTTCAAGTTTCAAAAAAACAAACAAAAACAAGAATGATATGCATAAATTTGTATTTTATGGCTTGTTTCTTCAGGAGAGAATTACGCAAACAAGAAGATTTGTTGATCTGTTTTGCATTTCTGCAAGGGATACTCTGGTCTGCATTGGTTTTATGCAAGCATTAAAGGGAGAATGAAACCCACACATTTTTATCGAGTAGATGCAGGAATACAAATATTTTAATAGAAAACAGCATTGTAGATCAGTGAAGTTTGTGAAAGATCAGACAGTCTGTTCAGAAGTTTCACTGAATAAAAGTTTTGGTACACCTATCATTGGACAAGAACGCTGATATGTATGTACTGAGCTGAATGATCATGGTTAATATGTCTTGGCGCAGACAGTGGGAAATGTTGAAAAACATATACAGTTGAACCTCTCGTATCCGGACAAGTCGGGACCGGGGCTCGTCCAGATAAGGGATTTGGCCGGATACGGGAGACTCAATGCTTTATACGTGTAGAGTCTACATATACATACACATGTACTGATGTAGCCCATTGTAGTACCACATGTAGTAATGTGTATACTGCAACCTTTTCATTGTTACACACAGTAACAGACCCCAAAATAGAGGTTCGTGTTTGCAAGAATGAAATCATTTTCTTTTATAAATTCTTGGGATGATTTACCTAAATAATTATTAAGAAATGTATCCGTTGGGAATCCCCCTTTCCTCCCGTAATTATTAAAAAAAAGATTAAAAAAATCACGGCGAGATTGCGTCCGGATAATAGAGAGATCCGGATAAAGGGAGGCCGGATAATAGAGGTTCAACTGTATATGACGGGCACACTATTTTCCAATGGAAAAAGACCTGTTAAATACAAATCAGTTTTGTGATGTGACCAGAAATGGCAAAATACTGTCAGTAGTGCCCATTCATATACATTGTACAGTGTATGATGTCTCATTATAGATGATGTCATTTGGTTCTATTCAAATGGCCCGATTTTTGTTCCTGGTATTTTGGTCGGATTTCTTTTAGGTCAGGTGTTGAACTTGTGAACTGCTGGTACTTGATGCAATTTAGTTCTGAGGAATATTGTACATTCCAATTCTGTTTGCAAAGCATTCTACTTTTTTGAAGAATACGAAAGTGAGATTCACTCATAGGGGACGGAGGGGCTTCTTTGTTGGACTACAAAGTTCAGCATGATCCACCACAAATATTTATGGTCTTGTCAATGACATTCCTATCGATCAGTGTGCTGTGTGTACCAGTGTGTGTGTCTCTCTGTCTGTCTGTCTGTCTGTCTGTGTGTGTGTGTGTGGGGGGGGGGGGTGGGGAGCAGAGAATGGCTAGAGGGGAATCTGTGACCTTTGATCCAATTTAGGGTCAGGATAACTGTCTGCCCCTAAGGGTTGTTAGTCTCATTTATCAGGCACTGCAGTTTGTTTACATATTGTCCTGTGGCCAAAGTCACACACTTTTTACAGTGTATTCCCCATTCTTTTTGTAGTTCCAAAGTACATCAACTGTATCCAATGAAGATTAGGTTCTTCCCTACTATACTTTGTAGGGCCTCGGGATACCAACATGTTTACTTCTGGAAGTATGAATCTTAACTTCTAAGTACCGGTACATCTTTTCGATACAGTAGTTGTAAATAAACAATATCCCCACTTTACCGCATGCATAACATACGGAAAAATTTAACGAATGGTTCAGTAGTGTAATTCAGTGGATGCTCCCCAGTTTAAGCTTTCCAATACTAGTCATAGACCTGTCTGAATAGAATGTGAGTGGGACTCTGAATGGATGGCATCTAGAGGGTTAATCCTGCCAAGTCAATGCACACTTTTAAACTGCTACTTGTCAAAGTACAGCTGTACTGTTGCCGTACTGGGGCAAAGGTCATTCCTTGCCCAACAGGGCAGAGACTAGTAATCTGGAGGTCACAAGACTGTGTGCTTTCGATTCACAATGAAGCCCCACAAAGGCATTCTTTGTGAGGTAGTTTCTGGCCTCTTTAAACCCAAGAGAATATCGTAACCTTTTCAACCCCTCCTGGCAATAATATTCAGATTTAGGGCTCAAATCACAGATTACAACTTCTCACACTTGACTCTCTGTTCATGATCAGTTTGCAGGCATTCACTGTTCAGGGATTGAAACCCTCTGACTGTGGTCATACCCTTTTTTCAGACAGTGATATCATTGAAATTGATCCATACGGTGTAAGTTTTGTGCTGCTGGATTTTGTTTTCTCTCCTACCGAGCATTGAAGTGAAAAATGTTTTCAAACTGGGATAATGACATTACAGCGGTTTCACAGAGATGCTGAAAATTCCAACATGTTTTTATTTTTGTTTTGTTTTGATTTTTTTCTGCTGAGCTGATTCCACAGTTTTGAAAGTTGATCGTCAAATACTGAGCACAGGAATGCTACTTGTGGATCAACCCTCTCCAGACAGTATAAACAGCAGTGGAAAAGTGTGAGTGTGGATGTACAGCTGCCACTTGCACAGTTGCAGATCTGTTGCTGCAACATGTTGCATCTGCATGCTCAGTTACCTGCAACAAGCACCAAACATGTCAGCAGTGGCAACTGTGTGATAGAACAGGGGTCATTGTTGAATTGGCAACTTTGTGGTGAACAACTCTGTGTTTACTGTTAAAACTAGATGGAGCTACACAATGGAAGGGGAAAGTGCATCGCATCTTGCAAGAATGATGGAATATCTACCATGGAGAGTTTGACTGTAAACAGTCTTTGATGGGAAAGTGTGACTATTGGCTCATCAAGTAGGCAGCACAAATACAGAGAGTCTCTGATTTTCATTCAGGTCTCCAGCCAGACTGAACACTTGTCTCATTTATCAGGCTCTGTCCTGATTTCAAGAGGCAACCGAAAACAGAACTGGGCATTTTGTGGATGAACTTTTGTTGACATTGGTGACCACAACCATAGCGGGGTCTCCTTCCCCACACCCCACACCCATCCCCCCCCCCCCTTGATAAAGGACCCATGTGTGTCATTTTCCAAGTAGTTGTGATCTAATATGACTCCCTTGTGCTCTGTTTTTTTATCAGTCCACTATAAACAAAGGGAATAAAGGAATGTGGAAGAAGAGAAGGGTCTAGTGTACAGCTGGTGTGTTTGGTGATTCATCTCTGCATCATCATCTTCTGGCTCCATTTGGTGTTGAGTTGCTGCAGAGGATGGACCAGTGCTGGCTGGGCAGGTGTGAAACAAAGGCAAGCTGTATTACTACCAGCGGGAGCTGGGTGGATTTCCCTGTGATGAAAGCCTAGAGCGGAGAGCTACTGTGGAGAAATATATGGAGGAGCACATGTTTGGGGCATGGCAGCGGCTTTGGCATATGCTGGTGGAATTCCCTGTGGATAAGGTGGCCGCATTTTGATACCGCAGAAGATCGCAGGCTTGTCAAACTGGAGGGCGTGAATTTGAATTTCTCATATCTTGCGCTCTGGCGGCATGCATTCTTGATGTGGAGCCGATGGTAATTGTCACGCAATCTCAGGTCTGGGATAGTTTTGTGTGTCTTTCGGTTTTTCTTCATTTGCCTGCTGTTTGATGACTTGACTGCACTGTATGCGCTTGGTACCAGCTCTGTGATGCAGATTGGATGCCGCCAAAAGTCATTCTCATTTTGTGATTCCCCGTAATCATTTCTGGAGGATATTGATGAATATTGGAACCTTCTCTCTCTCTCTCTGTCTGTCTGCATTTCAAATGATCTTTCATCATTTCTGTACCCTTGTGTTGCGAGCAAAGTTGATATTGATGCCGGAAGCCGCTGTGATGAAGCTTTCATCATGCTGATGACTTTCTGATGTGAATTTTTCTGTCGTTTGGGTATTACAGCCAGAGGAAATCAGCAAATCGTTATTCTTTCTACATCTGACTGCTACTGCCGATCATCATGTATATCTGTGTAGTCGGTGAGTATGCGAGAGGGCCATGCATAACTTTAGGAAAAGTTCATGCACCTGTGCCTGTCCCCCCCCCCCCCCCCATGACAAAAGTGAATTTTCAGAGCCGAATTCATACTCCAGTACGTCAGCCTTTTTAACGTAAAGGGGGGGGGGGAGTATCAGTGACCCTTTCTTTGAAGTTCATGTACACGTAGCAATATAACTTCTGCACAAAACTGTTTACAAGGACCTTGGTGTATCATTTGCGAGAAGCCAACAATTGATTTGTAGAAGAGAGAGTAGAATATCTTGGACCCATTTTTGTCATTTGTATACCTACAGTTGTAGGCCCGACACAATAGGCCTGTCTTTATCAGACCAAAGTTTCAAAATAGTGTGCTGTTTTGTGGTAGCGTGCTATTTGATTGGGAAAATATTCCCCCAAATCTAAGTCTCGTTTGTGAAATAGCATGCTAATTTATGAATCAGCGTGCTATGTGGGTTGCCTCTCCATCAGCTGAAAAGTTTTGTAGCAGCTCAACTTTCTCTGCTTCTCTCTCCTCCTCAATCTCCTTCTCTCCGCTCTGATCTCTCTGTCTTTCCCACTCTCTCTCCTCCTCTCTCCGTGGGTCATTTATCCTCCCCTCTGGTTCTCTTCAAAACAATTCCAAGGTAACCGCTTGACAACACTGACCACTTGCTTGTTTCACTGTCTGATACCAGAGAGGTGAGTCACCTCCTGTATATGTATAAATACCGACTGCTCTTTGTGTAAAAATGCAGAGTGTATCACAATTTCACCGTCGTCACATCAGTGACTGGCTCCCACAACTTGGTGCAGAGCCTCTAATAAACCATCCAATCTACAATGTACGCTCAGAGTGGCTTGTTGTCTTCATTTCCTATAGTGTATCCGACCTTAATTAATTAGTGAGTAGGTGTTGCTACCACTTCACAATCATCATCATACCACTCTTCCTAAATTGGTGACCCCGTATTACGAACAACAACGCAGCAAATCATGACTGACACGACGTCAACTCCAACCACGCCCGAGCTTGCCTCAACAATGGCTGCCGACACTTCTGCCTCTCTGCACCTTGAGATGGATGTTGGACCTCATCTGACCCAACTTTCCTAGTCCATCTCCCCTTTCTCGGAGCCAATTTTCTGCATCTCTGTCATCTACCTTGCGACATGCACAACTCAACTTTGCATCAACGGGATTGCTCCTTTTTCTCGTCACCCGCGGCCCGCCGCTGCCACATGCACTTGACCAGCCCGCGGCCACTCCGTCGATACATTCACCTAAAGGACTTTCCCTCGATCTCGTGCACGCATTTCATCGACACACCTATCGACATTTCAACCACGCTTCTCTGGTCATGAGCTACTCCCCGACTCAACTGGTTCTCTGAACCATGTTATGCTTACTGCCGGGGAAATTCATTGTGCCCATGACGAACTGACATTTATTTGACGATTACGACCTCGCCACTTACGCCGGCACTTACGCCTATCTTTTGCACGTCACAACGCAGTCGATGCGACGACATATCGCCCGCCGTGCCAACGCCAATCATCTTCGAACATGCCATCGCAACAAGCCCGCTGCATGTTTTTGCCCGCCACGATGCCGCCCGGCCGCCGCCCGGCCGCCGTCTACTTCACCCGCCGCACGCCTCGACTGTTCCTTCGGCAGGCACGCACGATCGACATCCACGACCGCCTAATCGCCGCACTGACACCGACACCTGCCAGCATCGACCCGCCTTCAACCGCACAACGCCATTCGAATCGCTCGAACTCTCGACACGATATGATACGAATTGCTCAACAGCTGTCGCTTCGACACGATACGACACACCGCGATACGAATCGCTCAACTCTCGCAACGCCACAATACGACTCGACATCGCCAGCCGTTGCCTCATCGCCCATCACGAACTCTCGATCGCCCTCCGCCTAACTTTGGCTCGACCTCGAACACATCGCGCATCGGCTTCTACCGGCATGACCCGCTGCTGCCGCTGGCCATCTCGCGCTTGCCAACTATCAACACGACATCTCCAGGCGACTCACTGTCCTGTCGAGCGACCGTTGATAGCTGACAATCTGACATCGACATCGACCATCCGTTCATCCCGACTCTCGTCGTCCACACCGCGTCCTACTGACTACAGTTAGTCTTCGTCAACCGCGATGGCCGGACTTTACCCGAGCACGTTATAATCGCAAGCGATAAAAAGACTCAGTCATATTCAGGACATTCGTGTTGGACAGTCATTTCACCGTTTGTATCATGTTTACTATATCATGTCTGTCAAGACACTTAGTAAGCATCACCTTGCACATTTCAATTATTGTACTATGATCATGCTTTAATTCTCTAAAATTATATGTTGCCTTTCGATATGCGATAACACGGTTTATAAACACTGCCTACAACGACACGCGTCACTTGCCAGTGATTATTTTTGTATCGTCATCTTGAAACGAAAACATGTAAATTGACAGAATTATTGTGTGCCAATTCCTATCGTTCATACGTTTATTGCCTTACATGCATTTTAACTGTACACGACGCATACAGTTTGACAAGTTCATTGCTTTGAAACGTTCAGCATAATTAACATTTGTTCCGTTCGCATTTCTCGAACCACGTTCACTTTGGCATTGTCTTGTATACGATTACATAGCGCGTTTTATGCCTTACAACGGTTCACGAAATTCAACATAACGAATGTGTGCATGTACGTTTTCCAAACCATTCAGTACAATTTATAATTTCCATGTGTGCTCTAGCCTCGCTGCATACTTTTACATTTTCTATCGTTCCCATCTCTCTCTTCCACCTTTCGAGAAGCTCACTAGGGGGGAGCTACTGTAGCAGCTCAACTTTCTCTGCTTCTCTCTCCTCCTCAATCTCCTTCTCTCCGCTCTGATCTCTCTGTCTTTCCCACTCTCTCTCCTCCTCTCTCCGTGGGTCATTTATCCTCCCCTCTGGTTCTCTTCAAAACAATTCCAAGGTAACCGCTTGACAACACTGACCACTTGCTTGTTTCACTGTCTGATACCAGAGAGGTGAGTCACCTCCTGTATATGTATAAATACCGACTGCTCTTTGTGTAAAAATGCAGAGTGTATCACAATTTCACCGTCGTCACATCAGTGACTGGCTCCCACAACTTGGTGCAGAGCCTCTAATAAACCATCCAATCTACAATGTACGCTCAGAGTGGCTTGTTGTCTTCATTTCCTATAGTGTATCCGACCTTAATTAATTAGTGAGTAGGTGTTGCTACCACTTCACAATCATCATCATACCACTCGCTAAAGTTTCTCAATCCCATCATTTGAACCATGTACTGAGCCCACAGAGTTCTATGTGGCTGAGCAAGTCAAGCCAATTAATGATGCAAAGTATGCACATGTCAACTTCGGTCTAATTTCCCAAGTGAGCTGTCTTTGGGCTGATGAAGACGCACATTCATAATATCGGGCGTTTTTCCTAAACCGCAAAAAAAGCCTATTAGTTTGAACTTTGGCCTGATGAAGACACGCTTAAACATTCTTTAATTTGTTGTCTGTGAAACTTGTTCATTTATTCATGTCCAACAAGTATTCTTACACATAATACTGGTAATATATTTCATGCCCAAAAGCTAGCTCCCAGCCATGTATCCACAAAAATTATTATGGAGGTGGCCTGTTACCATGGCATCCACAATGTTTGTGGAGACTATCAGTATTTTCAAGTTAGCTTGCCCCATGGGACAGCTCTAGGATAAGGTTTGGAAGAGCTTGCTTTTCTTCTCTTCCCAAGTTCAGTTTTGTGAAATGGTGCTTCAGGAAGTTTGGTTGAGTCTCTGACCGCTGCAGTTTGTGGTGAGATTCCAGCTAGAATTCTGAGAACGAGACATGCATCCGCACGGAGAACTGAGACTTCCTGAGATATTCTTGTTTTTCTTCCAGGCTTTAATAGCAGAAATCATTGATAGCATCTACAAGTTCATGGAAGAGTTCAATACCCATGGAGTCTTCTCTTGTTTTACCAGCCATTGAGTCCTCACTCATCATGTTATTCACGTTATTCTGTTAAAGAACAAATTAATGACTGCCAAAATTCTTCATGGCAGTACAAGTTGCTGTAAGCAATTCATTTTTATTTCAATCATGTTTGCATGATTAATTGTTTTTTATCTGCACACATCTTACCTGAAATTCCTTTTCAGAAATGAAATTCAGTCATGGAAGAAGAAATTGCATTCGTAGCAGTAGACTTTGTTTCAGCTGTACATAGATAATATGATTTAGCAGTGATGGCATGTTTCTTTAAAAGGAAACTATATCTTGCAAAGCTTTAACATTTTTGTTTTGATTTGTTCCTATTATCATGGACTAACCAATGGCAGAGTTGTGAGACCACGACATCATATCATATGATTTTAATGTGTGACTACACTAGTATTGCAGTTCATAATCTCTGTTTCCTGAAAATATGAAACCTCCAAAAAAAAAATGCTCCCTTTTGTGAATGAATCTTTCACTCTGCTTTGTTTGGTGTTGCTATCTTCATCAAAGTCAATTTAACCAAGGGAGTAGAATAAGGCCTGAAGATGTTCAGTGAACCTGAGACTCACATTATGAATATCTTCTTGTGTCTACCATTGTGTGTATGTGGTTTAGTATGTGCGATCATACTGTATTGTCTGTTGTCCAGTCCCAAATGACATTGGCACTCGCTTCCCCGTGAATTTGCTACGGCAGCTCGCCATTGTCGCCTAATTGCGTCTTAAGCTGTTGCGGTAGCATCAAATTTGCCCTCATTACCATCTAGACATTGCTCATCGCTCGCTCGTTCGCCTCCTGCCCTGCCGTCAACGATGCCGCTAGCTGCCCGGTAGCGCGAGAATTTGGTGGAGAGACTAACACCAATCATTGGGCCATTCTCAGCGAAGTAGAAGGCAAATGATGGGGGAAGGCTGAGAATGCCATTGTATGCGCAATAGTCTGTGGTACGTGTTAACGAGAAATACAGATATAGACCCCCCCCCCCTCTTTTTTTTTTATTAGTTGTGCCCTTGGAGAAATGGGCTAATTGCTGTCAAATGTGATAAAAAATTGTGAGCAATGGATGTTTTAAACATACATACACACACCACACACACACACACCCACACATAAGACCCAACACACGCACCATTTTTTTTGTAAACACCAAGATGCATACTTTCTGGGCCTATTTGTTGGAGATTAAATCAGCAGATTGCCAAAGACTAGCCAAAGAGAATAAAGGGAAACAGGTGATGCAAAGAAGAAAAAGAAAGAGAGAGAGAAAAATATGGATTTCTGTCTAAAGTGTGCAATAATTTTGATGGGATTTATCTATTTTGTTGCTCTTTTGACATGGCTGTTCTGAGTATTTATTCTGCAAAATTGTATTCAAGCACTGGCGCAATGCACCAATCAAAATAATGATAATTGTGTTGAAGCATAAAGAGTATACTGTCAATTAGCATAAGTTTTGTCATGTTTTGTGACCTTCTTTTGATGGATGTTAAAGTTTATGCCCATTCTTTATTGCCTCCTACTGGTCAAGCAAAGGTCACCATACCCCAGTTTTATTTGCTTCATTGTACAGGAGTGCATTGCATGGGACTATTGGAATATGTTTTACAGCAAAAGTGGTGACTCTAACTTGACAGCACCATGCAGTGTCAAATTCTTCTCTGGCAATCAAATCCTTTGCATCCTGTATAGGCCTACCTATCCGATTACCCTTTCATGCTCACAGTCAGGTTCAACTGATGTTGTCGTTTTTGTTTTTGTTTTTGTTTTGTTCCTCCATTGTTGGTGTCATTTAATACTCTCCAAGTAGTTTCTCGTTAAGTTTCTGCTCCTTATAACCGTCATCTGTCCCAAGCTTCATCAGGTTATCATTCTATCAAAGGGTAAGAAATTAGAAAAAAGGAACTGAAAGAACTATTGCCTTTAAACTTGAATGACATCCCCATATGATGCATCACGCGTTACCCCGGGGTACCGCAGTACCCCGGATAACCGCGTTGTGTAGCGCCACCTCACGTCCACTCGAGGACAGCCAGAGAAAAATGCATGCACTGTGTGTGCGTGTACATAGTCATTCCCATGCCACTGCATGTTATACTATGCGTGCATGGAAGCTGCGATACCACTAGCGTGTGCTTCAGTGCAGTGCAGTGCAGTGGCTAGCGCGCACTAACTCCAGCACCAAAATAATTTCCTCTTTTTGGCACCCAGGGTACAACCTTTTTAAAAAATAAATAATTCAACAAAATGGCTGATTTTTAGTTGGTACCCCGGGATACCATTTATGTCATCATATGTCCCAATAGAATTTACATGATACAATCAGACTTTCTGCAACAGTAGCTTTGATTGTGAGTCAATCAAAATGCAGTGTCAAGGTATGAAACTATAATTTGTTACCTACGTCTTTACAGAAAAACCAATCCGATTCGCTTCGTACAGAGAAATGTTGATCTTTGTAGAGCATACAGGAATCCCTTCCCTCAAAGTTTTGTCCATTGTGTTCACAACATACAAATACACAGTTGTTCATTGTGTTCTTGCACAAAAATGTCTCTTTTGAAATCTGAGTGACTGCTTGCTTTTCATTTTCATCTAACAAAATGAATAATTCATAACATCAAAAAGGGAACAATTTTTGTGAGTTTGCAAGCATTGGTAAGGTGTGAAAAATGAATGATTATGGAAAGATATTAAATTATCAACTCATGGAAGATTGGAGAGGTTATCTGCAAGATAAAGACCTGTAAGAAGTTGAAGTTTCATTCCCTGAAATAGCATTTAAATTGTTAGATTATTTTGAAAGTTATCAATGCAGAAATTGGATTATAATTTTTTTGGGGGACATACTGAATCTAGTCAATTTTAGAGAGTTATGCGATGAAAAGTTGTTGAAGAGCTAACATGAAAATGCAGCCAGCCAAACTGACTCACTGCTCTCTGCATTCTGGGGATAATCTGTGGATTTGTCGTCTTCATACCTTGAGCTTGACTGCTCCATGTGGATCGAACTATTTGGGCTGACTCGGGCCGTGGGGGGTTGTGTCAGGGGTGCTGGGCCTTACCTAAGTGCATTAACGCGGATCTCCTCTCTTCTTACCTGGGTTAACGTCCACATTCGATTTCCTGTTTGGTTGCATGGGAGAGGACAGTAACTTGATTTGATATACACACAGAAACCTCCATATCTATAGAGTTTAAAAAGAGGGCTGCTTTGTGCTACACAAAGCAAGACTTCAGATCGGAAAAGAATGATGCTATTGTGCTGATTATTATATGCATCTGAGTTTCTGTTTTAATACTTTGTGTATGTGTAAATCAGAGGAGGTGTTCTGGAACTCGTGCCTCTTTGCATGCTGATGATTTATTCTGTGGCACACTTTGTGACTGTTGTTTCGTACTCAAATGTTCAAGAATAAGAGAAATTAAGCAGTGAATTTAGCATGTTGCCATCATCAGTGACATATAACTATCACATTTTTCATTCTCTGTGGTGACTCAAATGTATTTCTTATTTATTAAAGTCAGCATAGTTGGCTTGTATGCAGTAGAGTCTACAGCTTAACATTTTGTCAGCAAAGTGCATACCATGTATCTTTGGTCTCATACATCAGAAACATTGTTTGGAATGTGAAAGATGATGAGAATTATGCTTGCTGTGATAGCATTACCGAGTGATGAATTCCTTTTCATTTTACAGAGAGATGGTGATGATATAATGGTTTGAGCATAATGGGCTGTGGTTAATGGGGTAATCCCATTAACAGGGTTTGATTTCTAATTAACATTTCCCATAAAATTTCTTTTTTTTTTTTTTTTTTGCTGTTCTGTTTAACCCTATGTGTGCGTTGAGTATCTATTGGCACAGAAAACCCCATAGTGTTGTACACACTGTCCAGAGTCCCTAATACAGAAAGAGTTAATGGGGGTAAAAAATCTGCTCTCAAGGACTCAAAGCACTTTAGGAAATACAATTTGTACATTAACAACACTTCAAAAACTACTCAGAGATACAAGAGGTTAGGTGTGGGGTAAATCTTAGAGAAACGTTAAGAATGACGCGTGAGCAAATATGTCTTTAGCCTTTGAACCTTTTAAACACTAACGAGAGTCTGCAATTCATTCGGTGGATGGCATATTATAATTTTATGGATGTGAGACAAGTGCACCAGTTGCTGTTTTAAATAGCACAATTTAAAGGTCCTGTTTACCTTTGGGAACAGTAATTTTAAAAATGTTCAAGATATCACACATTTGATACATGTGTGTAGGTCAGTTTTATCACTAAACATCCTACCGTACCATATAAAACTTTTGCAATAAAGCCTTAAGGAGATATCACTATATTCCTTTATAAATGATAACTATATATGGTTCACTCTGGAAACATTTTTATTTAATAACTATTGTTCACAGTTTGTATATTTAACAATATTTAAACATTGATCGATTATACTGGTTCAAATTTTGACATTGGTTGTTTCTATCTCTTAACTCACATTTCAGATCTATTTTGAAGCACTAATGCTGGGTTTTTGTTTCATCTGCAAATGGTAAATTATGCCTTTAAAAGAATAGTGGACTCCAGGCAGCAGTATTGGCGTGCCACTGCCAGTAGATCTGCGATATTTCTTGTAGTTACACACCCTGACAAAAGACTATCAAAATTACAAGGGCAAGGCCATTTCAATACATTGTAGATGTTTCTACAACAAAACTGGATCTTCAATCTGATCCTTTTTGTTTTTCATACCAGCAGCCAATGTAGCTGTTTAAAGATAGGTGTTAAATGCATGAAAACTTGGTGAATTCCTACTCTGACACAGCCTGGCAATATTTGAAGACTTTGTTGTACTGTCGCTATCCAATTCGAGTTGACACTGAACATTAAAAGCATTTAAAGGACAAGTCCACCTTCATATAATACATAAGGATTGAGAAAATGCAGCACTATTAGTAGAACACATCAGTAAAAGTTTGAGGAAAAATGGACAATCCGTTGAAAAGTTATGAATTTTTGAAGTATCTGTGCAGTCACTACTGGTTGATATAAGGAAAATAAAGAAGGAATTTCACAAAACATTACTTTTTGAATAAAGTGCAAATTTCTTCGACTTGTAACTGACTTATGTTAAGGGTAATATTATTCCCCCTGCCTTCTGAAAGAGAGAAGTCGAGTGTTCTTTTGCTATGCGAGAAAAATGGAAATATGTTGAATTTTCTTTATTCTTTCTTTATAACGTTGTTCACATGTGACCTCACAAGCTATAGCAGTCTTTTCATCCAGCTGTGACTGAACAGAAACTTCAAAAATTCATAACTTTTGAACGGATTGTCCAATTTTCCTCAAACTTTCACTGATGTGTTCTACTAATATTGCTGCATTCACTCAGCCCACATGTCTATGAAGGTGAACTTGTCCTTTAAGCAGTACAGTGTTTGTGGGACAAAAACATACAAATAAGTGCTTGAGATTTATTTTGTAGATTCTAAATACTGTACATAATGTCACCCTTGTCAAATTAATCTTCACCCACACGATTGTACCTTTTAATGTATGAATGTATCTCTCTGTACAGTAGGGACTGACATTTGTATGTATTTAGGAGTCCTTTCTCTTACAAATACTGAAACCTGGCTATTCTTGTCTGACAATGTATCAGTGTTTCAGGTAATCAAATGACATTGTGATATCCTGCACCAGATTATCTCCCTATCCTTGAAAGAGAAGGGAGTTCTAAGTTACGAAAAACCTCATTCACAGAAATAGGCTCCTTTTACCTTTGGTGGGCGATTATGTGCAAGCCTATCTACATGTATAATTTGACGTTTGTCTGGCCCGCTTCCCTTTCCACTGGCCCACTGGGGTTCATTCATACTTCATTTGACTCTGCAGTATGGGTGATGATACTACAGGATAACATGGAAAAAACACATGATGATTATTGAAAATTTCTAATAAATGTATTCCTGTTTCTCTCCCTGTGAGATCGTTGTGATCCGTCCAAGTCAGGAAATAATTGTAGTTCGACAAACCTTTTTCGAGCACATGGCATCATGCCACTGATAAATTCTCCTGTTCGGAAAATAATGTATTAGAAAAATGTCCTCGACAGGTTTTGTTGTTGTTTTTGTTGTTGTTGTTGCTGTTCAAGCCTTTCACTACATTAGTCCTTTCCTGATGGGCTCAAGCAAATTAATTAGAGCTCGTGGAGGGAAAAAAAAAAAAAACTTCGCAAATTGGCAATCCCTACTTACCCACCAACCCTGTTCATGGCATAACATCTCATTGTCAACTTGGCAGGCAGTGGAATAATCCTCAATTGAACAGTAGATGGAAGCTCTCTTCTAGAGACTCTGCAAAAATCATAATCTTGAATGCTTTGCCTGTCCCACCACCACCACCACCACCAAAAAAAGAAAGAAAGAAAGAATGAATATAGAATAAATAAAAAAAAAAATAAAATGGAGTTTGGTAACCTCATCACGCCCCTTTCCCTTTCCTGTGAACAGGTGGTGGATACTCCAGCTACAGAATTTAGAATTCTGTGTAAAATCTATGTGTTGCATGTGTGTTGATTTCTGTGTTCTCTCTTGTGGACCCCCCCCCCCCCCACTTCCCACCTTCCATCGTTTATAATGTGAATAGACTGGTTTGCTAAAATTACACAAATTGCATGCGTACATTATATTACAGCAGTAGGTTTTACATTTGTTTTTGCACTGTTCCTCTATCTTGATCTGAGCTTGATGTTACATCCATTTTTCTTTAAAAAAAGATGATACTTTTTCCCCAGTTAAAACCCCAAAACATTACATTTCTTCATAATCAAGCATACCAGCTTCTCTTGCAGGTTTCTTGGTTTTGCCATTCACGATATGATCAGAGTAATATCGTGTGGCCGTGTGCCGTGTAGCTGCCGTGTTGATCCGTGTAGATGCCGTGTTTGTCCGTGTCGACGCTGCGCTCTTCCGGCCTTATCCGTGTAGCTGCCGTGTTGATACCGTGTGTACAGTCATACTGAAATCCCGGATCTCCCCGGACGTCCCCGGATCTCCCCGGATCACCGTGTAAATCCTTGCGCATCCGTGTTTATATGTGACTGGGGCATTAGGAGGAATTGATATCTCCAGTATGTGACCCCCACATGACCTCTGAATAGGTCAACATAAAGTCAAAATATTTGTATGTGCTGTTGAAAATTGTGTATTTGAATAATCCGGTGCCAGACCTATTGCCGCCACTCTCAGCATGGACTTTGGACGACTTTGGGACACATCAGAAATCAGGACATCACAGTGTGTGAATCATATCTGATTTCTTATTTGTAGAGCAACAAACTGTGAGATGTAGGGTCTACAACGTACGTCCACCAAAACATGTTGTTTGTGAATTTGTATTCAGAGCTTTGATGCAGTTGCATGCAGCAGTGAGTATACAAGCGTCGACATCTCATGCTAGTGTAAACTGAGCACAGTTTTTGTAAATTACATAGTTTTAACGCAGTGCTTAATAGAATGTAAAATTTGAGCAAGTTTATTTGTTTGCATCCCATGCAATATACTTTCTTTAAAATGTTGTTTGTTTGTTGTTGTTGTTTTTTTTAGGGGGGGGGGGGTAGAGAACTTCTGCAATAAACAGTACACGGTAGTTATGACCGGCGTAAAATAGTTGTGTCGCTTATTTCATTTCGCTGGCTATCTTAGGAGACTATAAATTGTCCACCTGGTACTGCATATCTTCAGAGCCCTGTAGAATACAAGCCCTCTGTAGCAGCAAACAGCAGGCAGAAAGAATGGTGGTAATTTGATTTGCTCAGTCCCACCAATGCATTCCAGTGTTAGCCCCCTTTCCACCAGTGCTGTTTTGGCAACTGCTGTGGGATGCTATATAATGACTGTGAAGTGTAAACACACACACACACAGTCTTCAGAGGACAGACCCTTTTGCCCACTTTACTCAGTAGTGAAAACACAAACAAAACCAAAACTAAAGTTGAGTTTAGACAAACTGTAGAGAGATTGCCTGTGCCATAGGAGTGAAGCACATACATAGGCCTACAGTTTACAAGAATCAGTTGTAGATCAAATTTGGAGCTAAGTCTGCTGACAAAGTAATTACCGAGTTGATGATTCACATATTATAATTTGTTCATTTTTGTTTCCTTCTCCTTTTTAGGGAAGACAAAAGTTGAGCAAAAAGTCTGCTGTATACATTGTATGTTTTTAATTATTTCTCTGTTAATCCCCAAAGCCTAATCTACGTGTATGTAGCTTGGCAGTGGGGGGGGGGGGGGGGGGGGGGGTGGTGTTAAGTGTGTTAGTGGCAAAAGAGTTTCATTTCGACACTTCTCAAATTACTTCTAAAGACTGCAGATGCACACCATCAGTTAGGATTGCCACATGTTATTCCAGTGTTACTGAAAAATTTTACTGACATCTTCGCACAAGTAATCTTTCGCACTTGGTTGGGTAAGATGAATTTTGCATGCTTGAAGTATCTTTATGAAGGGAATGTTCAGCATGCTGAGCATTAGGATTGGACGTGTATTATACTGTGTGTGTGTGTGTGTGTGAGTGTCTCCCACCTCCTAACACCCCCCCCCCCCCTCCTTCGATATGTCTAGGCTGGGTGTTTTGTTGAGTTGGCCGCTGACATTTCAAGAAGAGTCTGGGGGTGCTTGCGATGGTGGCATCACACTGAGCGGGGTACCAAGCTCAATTTATGTGCGGCATTTCACCAGCGTCGATCGTTAGATCAGTGGAGGTGTACCGCTGGATGGGGGAGAGAGTGAGAGAGAAAGAGAGCTGCCAAATCAGTCCATGGCATCGATTGCTCGACCTTTCTGAGTTGCCAGTGAAGTAGGAGCTGCCTGGAGGCCATGGTTATAGCGTGATTGCGACAATTTTGTAACCAGGGTTTCCAAGCATCTACAGTACCATTATTAATGCAATCTTAAAAAGTCCTTCTTTCCTTTTAGTTTTTCTTTTAGAGGGGTTGAGGGGGGTGGGGGGGTGGAGGATTATATACCTGAATATACGTTTGTATGATAGTAAAATTCCATTTCCAGTTGAATTTGATAGGGCCTACATGTTAAACTTCTTTTTTATTTTATTTAGGTGTAACAAAACTATGCAAAGGATACGTACATACACATACTTTGTAGAGTAGAATGAAACAAACGGAATTGCAGATTGTCCCTTTTCTCATACAGTGGATATTAGTAATAATAATAATAATAATAATAATAATAATAATAATAATAATAATAATAATAATACATACAATTTCTATAGCGCCGTTCTCCACTTTGATTAAATGCTCTTTGATTGAATTAAGTAAGAAAGTTAAACTGAATGAGTATAGACTCACTTGCTTGGATAAAACAGCGATATCCAAAGTCACTACTTCATATATATATATGAAAATTATAAAAAAGGTTATACTGTAAAAGTGGATATTTTCACGTGACTAATTTTTCGCGCTTGGCGGGGTAAGAAGAGTTTCGCGTGTTTTTAATTCCGTGGAATCAAAGACATCAACTACTGGAACATATGGCAAGCAAAAATATTCAGTGCTTTTATTTTTGCACTAGTTTCGGGTTGTGCGAAATCCGCGAAAATTTCAGCACCACAAAAATTTCCACTTTTACAGTAGATGAGTTAAAGGGATTATTTCTATTTGCAGATGAAACAAAAACTCAGCTTTAATGTTTCAAAATAGTTCTGAAATGTGAGTTAATACGGATCTAGAAGAAACCAATGTAAATATGTAATAATCAGTATAATTAATGTGAACTTGTTTCTAGAATAAATCATCTGCAATTATGGTTTATTGAGAAAAATAGTGATATCTCCTTTACTACATTTGAGGCTTTATGGCAAAATATTTATATGGTGGCATGTTTTGTGATACAACTGACGTACACATATAACTCATACATATATTTTAAATCACTGCTCCCAAAGGTTGAACAGCTACCTTTAATTGCCTCACAACTCTCCAACTGGTTTTAATGAAAACAATGGAAAATGCATGGTTTGGTGGAATTATTTAACAATCGCAACCCCTCCCCTGAGAGAGTTATTTTAGTTTATGGACCTTGTTAAAACTCTGCAATGATTGTATACAAAATATGAATGATATTTAATTTTTTTTTATTTCATTTCAACCAAAACATAGTGAAAATGTGCTAAACTTTGAAATTCTGAGGCAATCCCACTTTACATTTATGTCAGATTTGTATGAACTTATGCTGTTCTGTCTGTCAGAATTTACGTGGGAGTGGCACATTTACAACAGGGAAGTTTAGTGTCTTTATTGGCCGTGTATGATGTATTTCCAGCGAGAGTCATCAACACCAAGGAATGTGGACACCACTTGACCACCAATGTCACTTCTGCTTCCTCCTTGCAGATTTATATTCAAGAGCTGATTTAGTTTCAAAATGTGAAACAATCTGCGAAATAATTATGCTTAAAATGTGTGGGCGGTCTCCAGATTAATTTACATTGTATATTACACTGCATCAGAGTTATCAGTTTCTGTTCTTTGGAAGAGAATGTAGGAGAACTACATTGTATCTTGTAGCTGACTTCAGTTTACTGAACTTTACATGAACTTAGTGAAACACTCATTGATATTGTGAGGATTAACTATGTGCTTGATGAGAACGCATTTGTATTTTAATGGGTTTCATTGCTTTTCTGTTTGCTGTGATTGTATGGATGAGTACTGCTATGATACATATCTTTTACCCTATTTCTACATTAAAGGTAATCAAAACCCAAAGAGAAATGTGGATTGAGTGAAAGCAGCAACATTGATTAGTAGAACACATCAGTGAAAATTTGAGCAAAATCAGACAATTGATGTAAAAATTATGAATTTTTTAAATTTTGGTGTTGGCACCGCTGGATGAGGAGACTACTTGAGTTTATGGCATCATGTGTGGACAACAATTATAAAGAAAATATAGAGAAAAATTCAACATGCTTTCACTGCATAAAGAAAGAGCACTTGACTAACTGCTTTCAGGAAGCAGGGGAAATAAATACTACCCTTAGCATATGTCAGTATCAAATTGATGGAATTTGTATTTTTTGTGAAAAATGAATTTTTGTGGAATTCCCTTTATATCTTCTTTATATTGTTGTCCACACATGACATCATAACCAAGGTCTCTCCCCCCCCCCCCCCCCCACCATTTGACTTTCGGATACCAAGGGTTGTTTTGCATGCTGCATGAAAGTGAAAATAAAAAGTTTTGAATTGCACACAAATTTTTTGCAGCACAAAGTGCACATCAAGAGTGCAAAGTACATACCTTTGGGATCCATGGCCTTTATCTTAGCTTTTGCTAGATGATGGAACCATGGCATTGCTTAATAAGTAAAGTGAAAATATCAGAAAATGATTTTTTTTTTTTTTTTTTACTTTGAATGAAAGAGTCATCTTCCCTGGTCTTTGGAAGACATGCTTTATTGTAAAATCTGTGATAAATCCTGTGCAGTTATGAAAAAGATATTAAATTGTATCATAAAAACATAGGGGGAACTGTTAATGTGCACAGATGCTGTATCTGAGGTTGTTATGCATTCATTCCACAAAGTTTAAAGGTGAATATAGTGAAACCATTTTTAATTTCAGCTGTATTTTATTTTTCAAAGCCGATCTCTGATGCAGTGTGGATCATGGGTATGAGAGTGCAAATCAGATCGTCCGACTGAATCTTTGCCATTCTGACTCGTTTCTCTCTCTCTCTCTCTTTTCTGTACTCCTTTTCCTTCTTGCAGGTTTCAGGCGGACGTCAGCGGTGGAGCTGCAGCTGACGCCAATCGAATTCCGCGTGGAGGAGCTGCGGCACCACTACAAGGTGGAGCTGGCCCTCATCGACGGCTTCAAGAATGTCCTGAAGATGTACAACAATGCCAAGACTGCTGACAAAAAGGGGCTGGCTGAGGTAAATACCCGAGATCAATTTCGGTTTACTGTAAAACCAGACATTTTCGCATGTGTGAAACTTTTTGGGGTTTGGGGAGGTTTTTTTTGCCAGGAGCCAAGATTGATGAAAGTAAAATGCATGTGAAAGTTTTTTGTCTTCACAAAGAATTGAATGCATTTAGTAGATAAAGACAGTGAAAAGGCAGTAGGTGAGCTATTAAAAACAAAATGTGGGCAAAATTTGTTTTTAAAACTTATATGACTCATGAGGAAGTTTATGACTGTTTCGGTATTGTCAGCATCCAAACAAAATGTCCTGTGGCATTGTCTGGGTACCTCATCATTGCCTCCATGGACGCATCAAATACCTGAGTACATTGTAGTTCTATTTCCATTGCTTGTCTTCATCTATCGAATAATTTGTGATTTTATTTCCTGACATGTCACATGTCATGAAAGTTTTTTGGGTTTTTTTTTTTGGAAAGAAAGAGACCCTGTCTATTGCATATATGTAGCAAGAACATCTTGTGGTCTTATGGTTTCTTTTCTTTCATATAAAGTCTATTCCTATGCACAAATCAGGAAAAAGAAAATAAGCAAAACTAGAATTTTGGTTCGGGTTTTCAAAACAGAATAAAAGAGATTAAGAATTTTGTGTTAGTGGCATCACTATTCACATGACAAAAGAGGCCACATTTTAGATGCCCTTTATACATCATTGTGTGTTTGAATAGTGTGTAGTCTATACACATGAAATGATATCCCTCTTATGTATGCATCTGATTTTGCTCAGTCGTCCTCCGATCAGCAGGTTCCATTTTTATCGACTCGTCGGTTATCACTTCATATAGGGGTTCACGTTCTCAATATACATGTAGCTGTCTGCATGATATGTTCCCAAGTGCATCATATTGTGAGCTTCAGTAGGTAAGCTGGTAGCACAGACATGAGGGGCCCCTTTTCCAATAAACAGAGGATCAGAAAATGATGCTGTTGTCGTTTAGAGGAATTGGACGTAATGCGCTGCCCCCCCCCCCCCCACACACACACACACATTCCAGACCAGCTCTGAAGTAAAAGAGAAATTGATTGGGATTCTTATGAGAATGGTGCACCATTAACGCCCCCTTCAAACAAACAAACAAAAAGAAAAGAAAGTGGAAACATTACAGCTGAATGAAAAATAAAAAAATATGTTTGCCAGAGAAATCTGTGTGGCACTACAGCAGGCCTCATTAGACCCATTGTGGCAGAGTCTTATCCTGGAGTCTGCTCCATATATTTCCACTCAGTGACAGTGATGTAGAGCACCCCTGGAAAGTGCAGGGCAGATAGAGTTTCAGGGGTCAAAGGTCACCTGGGGTCACAGGGTTCAGGAATGTGACAGATGTAGTCTGCTGCACATCTCTCTGCATGTGAAAATTCTCTTAAACACACGAGTGTGACATATGTAAGCAAGCGATCACCTGCATGGCTCCACATGGTGGCTTTTTGATTCGTTAGTTCCTCTTTCCTTTTTCTGCCAAAGAAGATGAAGACGACATGTATCCCCAGTTTACTTGTAGAAACCACAGCAATCTTTCGTCCTGTGTGCATGTTGGTGATTTTTAGCATTGATAATATACAATACATTTGGCCTTTTTGATGAATGCCAGTTAGCTCACTCAATCTCAAGAAGGTTCAGTGTGGTTCAATCTCTGAAAAAGAGCACTTATTTGTAGAATAGGGAGATGAAAGAACCTTTTGAAACATTAACTGCATAGATGGGGTTACAAGTCCTGGTGGGAAAAAAAAGGGGTTATTCTCTTTGAGCAGATTTTACACTCACTTCTTGTCTCGATGACTGTGGGAACAGAAGACACTTGTGTAAGTTCCATAAATGTTTTGTTAGATCCTGTCTTCATAGAGAAAGAGCTTGGAGGAATAGATTGAAGAGGTCCTTGTACATCAACTTTGAGAACGACTGTGATTCCTATGAATGAATAAACAGGAAAATTGTGCTTATTTCCTGCAATGGCTTAAAGGTACTGTTTACCTTTGGGAACAGTGATTTAAAAATTTTTCAAGATATGACATTTAATGCATATGTGTAGGTCTGTTGGGCCACAAAACATCCTATCATGTAAAATTTTGAAGATAAGCCTATAAGGAGATATCTGTATTTTTCTCAATAACTGTGGACAGAATAGTCTGGAAACATTTTTATTATAACTATTGTTCACGTTTTGTATATTCAACAATATTTAACATCAATTTTATGGATTCAGATTTTTACAGTGGTTGTTTCTATCCTTAACTCACATTTTAGAAATGCTGGTTTTTTGTTTCATCTGCAAATGGTAAACTATGCCTCTAATTTTCTTGTTGACTATCACTACTTTGACCAAATAATGTTCTGCAATTTAGGAACAGAAATGTTATGAAGTGTGATCGTGGAGAAGCACTCATGGAGAAGCACTTGGTTTGCATAAGGCACAACCTTGCTGGGAAGTATCTTAACAGTAAAATGTGTGATGTGGCCTTTTCACCCACACAGCAATAAAAACGTATAATATTACTGATCTCAAAAAAAAAAAAAGAAAGAAAAAGATGTGAGTGCTTGCCACTGTGCTGCACATGCACAATTAGCTCAACAGCCTTTGTGCACCTACAGTTGTATAAATGTTACTGAAACAGTACAGTAGCTGGATGCATGCGGCTGTAGCAAGGAGGCTTTATACATGGAGTTCCAACTGACTGTAATTATTCAAACAGTTGTCAGATTTGTTTTGATGTACAAAAGAATTCAACAGGTGCCTTTGATGATTGGTGTTCGACGCCGCCGTCTTGCTGAGCAATCTGAAGATTAGTTTTGAACGTTATCATAATGTTGGCCATATTTTGCTTATTTATTAAATGAAATCAAATTTCACTTAATGATAAAGCATGTGAAACAAAAGTCAATTCCGTCCAGAAATTTGCACAAAAGTGTACATCAGAGCTGGATCATGTGAAAATGTTTAAAACTGTACCATCCTGGAAAGCCGGTTTTCATCACTTTTCTGCTTAATTTCCACAAATGAAAATAATATGGAATAATCTTCAAGTATAATTCTTTATTGATAGATATATCAGATTAGTGCCCAGGTATGCCCAGTCGAGTAATTTTCACCTTCATTTCAGCATTTTTTGCTCAATTTCTATTCGCGCATCCTCGTGTCTGTACCACCTACCTTTTATAAGAAGGGATAGCGAAAAGTAATTACCATCACAAAGACATATCTTCCTTTGAAAGTGGCTAGTGATTATGCAATGAGACACGAGTCCATTGTCTTCGTATCTGCACGACAGATTCTGCTTGGCACATGCTTCAAGTATTTTTGAGTGGCGGCTTCAAACATGGATCAAAGGGAATAACACTGTTGTTACTCCATCTCTTGATCCTCCTTGGTTTTAGCAAATAATCCACTAGCTAATGAAAGTCATGTGGTACAACTGTAATTGTAAAAGATTTCTGTGTTACTGCTTTTTTCCTCAAATCATGACAGTCAACTACAATTTGTATATTTGAAGTGAGACAAGGAGAACTGTGTTGTGCAATTTTGTAATTACGCAGATGGTTTGTTAGCACAGTAGTAGCTCATCAAATTTTAAGGTATGCGTGTAGTTACAGGTATCAGTTTTTTTAAGTTGCAATTTTTCACAGTTGGTGCAAATGGTCCAATAGATTGTTTTCACCGTGTTTTTGTTGCAATGTCTTTCTCGATGATCAAAATTGTGACTGAATCCATTTTTGTTTCTGCAGGCACAGAAAGGTCTAATGGAGTCCAGCCACAAGCTGGACATCCTGCGTGAGAGTCTGGAGAAGAGGATCCAGGAACTACCGGCTGACCAGCCGCGGATCACGCAGATCAAAGAAGAGCTCCAGACGGGCAAGATTCAGGTATGCTTCATTGTGACGAAACTTTTCTCTCTTTTTATGCCTCCGCCACGAAGTGGTGCCGGAGGCATTATGTTTTCGGGTTGTCCGTCCGTCCGTCCGTCCGTCCGTCCGTCCTTCCGTCCGTCCGTCCGTCCGTCCGTCCTTCCGTCCGTCCGTAATGAATTTTGTGGACAAGGTAACTATCAAAACCTGTTGAGGTATCCTAATGAAACTTGGCATGTATGTGTATTAGGGGGTGAAGTTGTGCCTATCAACTTTTGGGTACACATGCTCAAGGTCAAAGGTCAAAAGGTCAAGGTCAAATACATAAAATTTCACTATTTCCACCATATCTATTTAATGCCTGAAGATATTTTCTTGAAACTTAGTGTATATATGTATTACCCAATTAAGATTCTTTGGTGAAAGTTTGGGTCATGAGGTCAAAGGTCAAAGGTCAAAAGGTCAGGGTCAAATACATAAAATTTCACTATTTCCACCATATCTATTGAATGCCTGAAGATATTTTCTTGAAACTTAGTGTATACATGTATTACCCAATTAAGATTCTCAGGTGAAAGTTTGGGTCATGAGGTCAAAGGTCAAAGGTCAAAAGGTCAAGTAAAGATATTAAAACTTCTTTTTTTTTTCTCCATACCTTGGAAAATTGTTCAAGGTATCTTCATGGAACATAGTATATACATATACTGTACTGGAAGTGATTATCTAGAAAATGTAGGGTTCATGGGGTCAAAGGTCAGGGGTCAAAGGTCAAGTGCAACACTTCAAAATTTTACTATTTCCCTCCTATCATGCAATGCCAGCAGGGTTATTTTTTTTTTTTTACACTCGGTGTATGCATACATGTGTAACCTAATAGAAATTCTCTGGAAAGTTTTTTTTTTTTCTTCTTCTTTTTTTGCCTCAAAGGTCAAAGATCAAGTGAAATTGCTGAACTAACTTTTTCCTCCATATCTCGGAAGTGGCTCAAGTTATCTTGAAACTTAGTACATATTATGCATGTTCTACCTGAAAGTGATTATCTTATGAATTTTAGGGTCAAGGGCCAGATGAAAATGGTAACAATTTACTATTCAATTCAGAAATTGCACTTTTTCTCCACACCTGTACCTTGAAAATTACTCAATGCCTAAATGTATGAATGGGTCACTAGATACATGCTCTCCTATTCATCCAATTAAACCTAGGTCAAGGAAGGTGAACATTCAACACATTTGTGACAAACTTGTCATTTCAATATTTTGCCAATTTTGTGAAAATGTAATCACACATTGTCCACATGTACTATCTAGACCTATTGGGAAAATCATGCATTATGGCGGAGGCATACCAGTCGCCAAAGCGACATTTCTAGTTTTTTTTCTGCGTTTACAAATTAAGGAATAGTACCCTCTTGCTCATGAATGAAGTTCATCAACACCATATATACACATACATTCCTATATATTCATTTATCTGTTAGCATGAAAATGGCTGTTCGGCTCAATTCTAAATGAGGATTTCCAGTGAGTGTAGGAGTAAAGTATCTAATTGAAAGTGAAAAAAAAAAAAACACAAATAAGTCAGCACAGTGTAAAGACGAGTTGAATCATGCAGTGTTACATGCTTCATTGCACACTCTGATGTCATCATTAAAGCATCAAAATATTTTTCATATTACAGAATGAAGGCAAAAAATGGCAGAAGTCAAATGATGAAGCATATGCTCAAAATGTTGCAAAAGTGCTCGGAAATGAATGAAGAGTGTTGCACACATGGCCACTTAGAAGCATTTCTTTGGCTATGGATATCTTCTTGGTACAGTAATTAGCGATAACAATGAAACGGTGTCGGGAATATCTTTGTCCTGTAAATATATCTGCAGGTGTTGATCAAACTTATTTCGGTCGGCGTGAAATTTCGATTTCTGCAAATAAGCGTTTGCCTTTGCATATGTCTCTGTTGGCCACTGAAAAGAGCAGTAGCGAGTGCTCAGTCTGAATAGCAACAGCAGATGCATATGATTCGAACATTATCTGGCATTCGACGTAGCGGAAGTGCGATCAAGTTTCGCTTTTGAGGCTGCTTCGCTGCCTACTCAACAGCTGACCGGTGAAATGTGACACATGTATGACAGTTCACGAGGTCTCATTATACACATTGGATGCTGAGATCCTTACTTTTGATTGCTGTAAATCAATACCAGCTATTTAAAGAAGAGGGAGCCATATTATAACCATTCATGATGATGCAAACACAAATTATCTTATTCATTGTGCATATTCTATGTTCATATATATGCAAACAGTATTCATATCTTTTATATATTTTTTTAAAGGATAAAATAAAACATACAAATCTTTCCATTTTCTATGAATTATTTCCTGGTTTTCTTTTCTTTCTTTTTTTGAAATATTTTTAAGGTAGGAAATGTGAGAATATCTTTACAGCCCTTTTTAGCCTCCTGGCATTTTGGCCTGATGTAATTCTGACAGGTTGTTTGGAAAAGACTGTCAGCAAAATTGCAGTTCAGATAATGACTATGACATGCTTTGTGATATAATGTCTTGTATGTCTGATGCATGCTTACATGTGTAGAATGTGATCTTTGGCTTGTCTGCAATTCCTTCATGAGAAAATGGGGCATCATTTCTTTTTCTGCTTGCCTCTAAATGGAGCAAAACAAAGTGCACATGACCTTGATATTGATAGTGTAATTTTCAAGATATACGAGCTTGCGGTCTTGAAGGGAGACATAAACACCGTGTATGAGCCAGTGAATTCAATTTTCATTCGAAATCATTCCTAGAACACATCGTCCATCTTGTGACATCTAAATTAGTACAGACCATATAAATGCTATGTATTCTTCTTGGTCTAAGGCTGTAAGAAGTCTTCTCCTTACCAATTCTGTTTGTAACTACAGGCAGTTGTCACTGTACAAGTATGTATTTTGTTTGTATGCATAGTGTCTGTATTATATATATTGGGTGCAGTCTTGGATAAAGACTATCCTTTGAGGTAAAGTTCTGCTGTTCTACAAGTCTACATCACTGGTACTCTTCATAGGGGATACATCTATAATGAGGTGGACATATCTGTGGGATGTGCTTCTCATCAGTCAGATGCATTGGCATTGAAGTGGACAGGAGACCCCAATAAACCAAAAAAGAACCTCCAAACAAAAACACCAAAAATGTCATAGAGTCCCTTCTTGAAGCCATGCCACTTTTGATAAGGAATGAATAAATCCCTTCAATTCCATGGCAGCAAAGATCTTCTTTGGAAAGGTTTTGGGAAAACTGCATTTGTTATTCTGAATTTTGGAATACATACATTTTGTACATATTCATTGTATTCAGCATACTCTGATCTATATGAACTGTTAACAAGTCAAAACAAAACCACTATTAAACCATGGAGCTACTCTGTTAGTAGCTCCATGATTAAACTACAGCAGAAAACTACCCCAAATAAAACAAATCATGATTAGATATGTACTAACATGGTTTTGAATATGTGGAACTGAACATTATGTTTGTGTATGTGTGTGTGTGTTGGTTTGTTTGTAGTTAGCTTTTCATTGCAATCAGTACTAGTAGTAGTAGGTCAATTCTAATCCTCTTACCTTCACTTGACCCCTTGCAGTCGGACAACCCCCTCCCGAAGCCGGCGGCGCTGACAGGCGTCCTGGAGGTGCGGCTGATGGGGTGCCAGGACCTGCAGGAGACCATACAGAACCGGGCCAGGAACAGCATCTCGTTGGCCCACAGCCCCAGCGACGGCAGCAAGGGGGGCCTCCTGCGGGGCAAGACCTCCTTCCACAACAGAAACAGCCACCGCTCCTCAAGTACCAAGGAGGAATTATCAAGTGAGTGCCATACACTGTACCGTGCAACCGGCACGCCCTTTTTTTATTACCCCCCTTCGAATGCAGTTCCCCACCATGGTCAAGTTGTCTCTTACAAATAGATGCAAAATCAAACAGAATGTTAGAAACCTCATCAAAATTAGATAAAATATTAGAAAGTAATGCTAGAAATCTTATCAAAATTAGATATAATATTAGAAAGTAATAAAGATGCAATTTTAGAATCCAATGGGGAGGGGAGGTAACCACATATGTAAATTTGAAAGTTTAGGTACGATATCTTTCACATGGATCAACTTTATGGAACTTATGCTTCGTTGTCTGTTCGAATTCACTTTATCTATCAAAGTGTGCGTAAATGTAGAATGGATATTTTACAACTTAGCCTCTCCTTTTAATGTTAAGCTGACGGTGTGAGGAGATTGCCAACATCATCATCTATTTTACAAGAAGATATCAATGCCCATTGTCTTATCCTCTGATATGCTATGTATGTTCGGTATGTGTGTATTGGTGTGTGTGTGTATGTGGGTGGGTGTGTTTGTTGCTAGTGCTTAATGAGCAACTCGGGAGCCTACAGCTTCAATTGAGAGAGACAAATTGTATATCCTAAAGTCATAGACTGGGCATGAGTGTACCTTTTCTTATCATATCATTCCCTATGGTAGAAGAGAAATCTGAAGATTCTTCAGCGCACTGTCTTCAAAAGGGGTATCCAATTTTCGCTGATGTGACCTATGACCTTTGATGTCTGGAGACGAGCATCGATTAGTGTGATTTATCTGTCCTGCTCTCCAGTGGGGTTAGAGCCATTTTCAGTTTACAGTTGTTGTTTTCGTCAAGAAAGTGCTTAAAAAAAAGTAATCTGTGTTTATGTATCCCTACCACATGTTTCGGGAACATAAAAACTGGAATGCAGTGGGCGTCTGCAAAGTCGGCCTCACAAGTGACATTAAAGAGAAAGGTGACAGTCTCAAGGAACACGGTACACAAAGCTGTGATTAATGAGTGCCATTTGATTGGACTAGCGACACTTATTGCCCTCATGTTCATTTCGAGAGCATTCTTGGGCGCAGTGTCGCCGAAATTATACTTTGTGGTGAAAATGGACGAGGTGTCGTCGTCATCAGACTATCACTTGCTACATGTACCTCTTCTTGCTCCAGCATGAGTTATTAGTGAAAGTAAATGATCACATACGTCTTTTAAATACACAGATATCGTATGCATGGGTTTTTTTTTTATCAAGAACGCAAAATTACATTGTACATGCAGCATCTCAAACCTCAGTTTTGATTTCTTTTGAAAAGAATTTTTTCCTGTATTTGTCCGTGTAGACACAAAGTGAATACAATGAGCTGTACAATGTGCCCTACTCTGTAAGTCTACATATAATCGCCAGTCGTGTTGTTCTTTTTGAGGGCTTAATGTCATAGCAATTTTCTAAATATGTTCATTTCATTACTCTGATAGCTATAATTATTGTATATTGGCAATGGATCATTATCGACAGCGGAAGCTGTTGGGCATGGTCTTGGCATTAATGTTGTATCTGTGTCACTCTCCATTAGCGCTTCAAAGTGTGTGCACATTAAACAGACAGGCCTTATTTGTCATGTGCTCACAAAGATGATGGGGTCATTTGTTCGAGTGTGTGATAAATTAATATGCGACTACTTAAAGGGCTGTCATTTGATCTTCGGCATGTTGCCATGACTATGAGCGCAAAAGTGACAGGTGTTACCTACACATGGAGCATGCTATTTATGCTGTGTTGAAGTGTGTGCAGCTACTCTTGTTGTTATTATTGGCTGTGGCAGCTGTGTGTGTGCATGTGTGCGTGTGTGTTTGTGTGTGCAAAAATGTCATATTGCAACTCAAACTAGACACTTGTGAATTTTCCATCTTATGTTTTTGAGATCTTGGCCATATTGCAACTCAAACAAGACACTTGTGAATTTTCCATCTTATGTTTTTGAGATCTTGGCCATGAAGTTCATCCTCATCACTTTTTGTTAGGCCAAGTCAGGGAGGTGGAATGAAGTATGGAAGGCACTTGTGGCTTTTCATCAAACAAGAGAACCTTGTCCTCTGAATGTGCATGAAGTCAATCAGTGTGTTCACTCCTCTGATCATCAAATTGGCAACTGTTTTTCCATTTCTCTTCGTGCCCTCCTGCTTTCCATATTGTTCCACCTCAATATGCCAGCCCAAAGATGTCTGTAAAAGTTGTCACATAAAGCATCATATCTAACCTTTTCATGTTTAGCGTATGACAGGTTTCCTGACTATTGCAACATCTAAAAAACAAAAACAAAACAAAAACAAAAAAACAGAAACAACAAAAGATATGCCAATGGGAACCAAAATTAAGTTGCGGCCCTACAAAACAAGATTCTATCCTGCCAAGGCAGTTACTTTGTACAGTCTGTTCATATTGACAAGTAGACCAATCTTCAGTATTAGTACAGGGAACTGGCATTAGACCATCAAAGTCATTCTCTATTCTGTCTTTAAAATAAAAGAAGAAAGGTTCGTTATGTTGCATAGATGTTTACCGAAAGCATGGACATAGATATAAATTTGTGGAGACCCTCATGTTTTTTCTTCCCCTGCAGATGAAATCAGTGCTGTCCTCAAGTTAGACAATGTGCAAGTTGGCCAAACACCATTCAAGCCCATCAGCAACCAGTGCTGGGACCAGAAGTTCATGCTCCACCTCGACAAGGTGAGTGCTTTAAAAATGGATGGTATCCTTAAGGAAACTGCCTCATTAGAAGTATGTCACACACACATAGACAGTCGGCACAGCGAAGAGATGCAGTTAGTCATGAGATATAACAGGACTGCACACTAACCCATTTTTTCTACTGGTCAGACTTGTCTGTCAGACCAGTAGGTATGCAGTTTTTCCTTTTTTTTACTGGTCCATTCCTGAAAAAGTTACTGATCTGACAGTGATTTTTACTGGTCCAGGACCGGCAGACCTGTGCTTGTGTGCCGCGTTTGATATAAGATATTCTACAAAATATAGAAATATATTTATGAGAGAGAGATGGATGAGGCCATGTCTTGGCATGAGAGATACATGGGAATATAATTTACTTTAAGTGACATGGCGAACAGGTTACACATAGAGGCAGATACAATGACAGGATAAAAAGCATCAACAAATATGTTTTATTGGCTGAAAGAGAGAGAAAGGAGGGGGAAGGGCATGGAGTTGTTGTATCTAATCCACGTAACGATGCACACGAGGCCATGTACTTGCAGCTGACCAACTGTAGAAGTATATTGACCCTAGCTATTGCTGGGCTCATTTCCACGATCTTTCAAAGTTGAAGACATTGCCTCTGTGTGCATGTGTGTATGCGTAGATGCGATCAATAGTCTGTGCAAAGGTTAGCGGTGAAAAAATACGGTCTCAGATGCAAGAGAGGAAATTAATCTTCTCGTCAGTAACCTTGAAAGCTTTTTTCTTCCAGGATGATAGATGTCTCCCCTCCACTTTCCCCCTCCCACGTTTTTTGTTTGTGGCATACCTGTGATACAAATGCTTTCTTGAAAATTGGTA
This sequence comes from Diadema setosum, assembly GCF_964275005.1. Taxonomy (NCBI): domain Eukaryota; kingdom Metazoa; phylum Echinodermata; class Echinoidea; order Diadematoida; family Diadematidae; genus Diadema; species Diadema setosum. The sequence continues at coordinate 29,745,731 of NC_092701.1, read as the reverse complement.
TTTTATGCGTGTCGAGAAAACTTCTTTGATCGCTAGCAGCTTCCAATGCTGAAAATGCCTCTTTGATGGCAATGCAGCTCTGCATGAAAACATTTATCTCTGATGTTACTCAGAGTATTTGTATATGAATTCTCAGACATTATAACTGATGAAAATGTTGAAAAAAAAAATTCAGTCCTTTATATCTGTTGAAGGTCAGCAATGACTATCTAATGAAATCCTTTATGGCAGAACACTGGTACTGTAAAATGCTTCAAAGTTTTGTATCAGTTGAAAGTTTATGAATGAGAATGACATAGGGAAAGGATAACAATGTGAGGCCTCAGCATTATGTGAAATATTGAATTCAGCCAGAGGGATGTGGTGCATTTCCTTTCTTTTATAGAATTGACAACTTCTGTCTCATGATAATGGTTTGTAGTCTGACAGTTAAAGGGACAACCTCCCTTTGACTGGTGAAATTCATCTGACCATACTTGCTATCAGAAAACCAAACAGATGAATGAAAGTGAGAGAGACAAGAGTTCTAGCTCAGAGCAGAGGAGCAGTGAACAGAAGAAGTTCTCTCTTTCATCAGGGGAAACCTCAGGTTTTACAGTGTTAAGGTGATCAGTGACATCATGTGTGATTTAATCATACAATGCTTTTTAAACATTTTCAACATTTTTAAGTAAATATCATGCATCTTTGCTTTACAACCTCTTACAGTGTGATTACAATATTTTCACTTATTTAGAATATGTGTATTAGGTTTTATGATATGATATGATATGATATGATATGATAGGTTTCGTACATCTATGTTTTTTTTTTTGTTGTTGTTGTTGAAAATGGGTAAATGAAATGAAGTGAAATGCCCTTGATTTGTGAAATAAAAAAAAGTTTGCAGGTGCAAAAGTATATTGTATGGCAGGTACCCAAACCTTCATTTTTTTTTCTTGTTCTTTTTTTTTTTTTTTTTTGCATGGCCAGGCGAGAGAACTGGAGATCAACGTGAGATGGAAGGACTCTCGCTCACTCTGCGCCGTCAAGTTCCTACGGCTGGAGGACTTCCTGGACAACCAGCGGCACGGCATGTGTCTCCACCTCGAGCCCGACGGCCTCTTCTTTGCAGAGGTGAGGAGATGCACCGGTTTTGTCTCCCCTGTTCTTCCTGCAATTTTTATCTCTCCTCTCCTCTGTTAGCCTGCCAAGTGCCAAGTCTTTCCCATCCTGCAGGGGGCTCCCTGCCAAAAAAATAAAAAATAAAAAATAAAAATAAATGATAATAATAATAATAGTAATAATGATAACAACAATGACATAATAATAATAATGATAATAATAGTAACAATCATAACCATAATCATCATAACAACGACAATGGCAATAACAACACCAACAACAGCAACAATAATAATAATAACAACAATAATAATCATAATAATCATAATAATAATCATAATAATGAAAATTGAACTTTTTCTTCATGTCCATGCACAAAGGATCTAAAGTCCCCCTGAAATTGGGAATCACTTTTTGCCTATCTAGATGCATGTAACATTTCTTTATTGCTCTTTGTAACCTTAAGTGATTTTGATGTGCGAATGTTGACAGCTGTGGGAAGGGATAGATATAGTGTAAGGTTGCGAGTCTTTATTGAATTTTTATTGCTGTACAATCTTTGTTTCGATGGTCATTGCATCGAAAATGTCGTTTGCATCTCCTGATCTCCGTTGGTGCAGTTATGACGAGATGGGCTGACTTTTTGTTTCCTCTTAGTATTTAAACTGGGCTTGGCTCTCTCATCGTAAATAGTCTCAAGTAATCCCTAAACAGCAATCTTTGTACAACATTGTGTTATACTCTTTTTTGATGTAGTGATTTTGGTGCTCTGTGACATCTTTTGTTATATGGGAAATAATTTTTTCTGTGATTTTTCTCTCACCGCTGCCAGAAATTGGAAAACAATATTTCTGGAGAAAGACAGAGAGAGAGAGAGTGAGAGATTATCTCTCAAAAGAGATGGTAGTGAAAAATGTGCAGACTCTCACTGGCATTCTGCAGTCTTCCTTCGTATGAGGGCGAGAGCTTTGTAAATCGAAAACAGAAACCAACGTCACAACGATCCTTGGTTGTTATGTCATTGAGACTGAGGTCATGAGTACTCCAGTGTGTATCAATGAATAAGAAAGCTTAGCTGGACTTCTTCTTCTTTTCTTTTATTGTTCTCATTTCTGTACTTTATGCTGACCCGCAGGGGATTGCATGCGTGCTGATGTGTCTGTTGTGTTTGTTTGTTTGACGATTGACACCCCCCCCCCCACACACACACACACACACACACATATGATTAAAGAGAAGCATTCAAATGTAGTTTTGCATGGTTGCAAGTGACACATTTTAAAAAATGATCACTGACATCAAGAGAAATTTCCCCCTATAAAGTGAACCCTTTTACCTGAACCATGGCATATAAGACATGTAAGACCTGAACAGGAGAAATTGGATGCATTGATGGGTAAAAATGATGAAATTTGACTCTCGGCATCTTCACACTAAAAGTAATCTGAAACCGAAATTTTATGTTGGTTTAGACTGCGGACAAATGAGGTTTGTTAAGTCATTAAAGATGTTCTGTTATTTTTATGAACAACTGTGATAGAACAAATCCATGATGTACATTTTACAAATATTATATTTTGCAAACTTGGGCTTACAAAGACACTTTTGTTGGTAGCTGAATTCACGATTGAGAACTGCTGTGACAGAATGATACAAAAGTAGTATCCTGTTTTTTAGGGAAAACTCGTGACTCCCAACATTTGTGATGATAATTACTGTGCATCTCTTTCTCGATATTGCAATATTTGTGAGTTGTTCATTTCATGAATATCAGGTGACTTAGGATAGTGGGAAAATCCACACACCACGAAATATGCCACCTCTAGAGTAAAATCCAAATCATGTTACTGTAAAACCAGAAATTTTGACGTGCATTCTAATTTTTGCAAATTTCGCGAGAACCAAGATTTTACGGAATTAAAATACATTAAAAGTTTTTTGTCTACACTATATGCATTGAATGCCAGTAGCATTTTGCAGATATTTCTTGCCGCGAAAAAGGCCAATGGCTCTCATTTGCAAAAATTTCATGCCACGAATATTTCTGGTTTTACCAATTAATCATGCAATGATTAGAGGAAAAAGGAAAGGAGCTGGAGAGATGTTTGTGTTGTAAGCAATCTGAGGAAAAATATTTGCTCCTTGTCATAAACATCTTCTCTCTTATGTTTTTTCCCTCATATGATTTTAGTTTTGTTTTGATTTGCTGTATCAGATTACGTTCACAACGCCGGTGATCGAGAGGAAAACCAAACTCAGGAGGCAGAGAAAAATCTTCCCCAAGCACAAAGGTAACCTAAACTTATTGCAGTACTGTTATACAGTCAAACTTGTCCTTAGTGGCCACCTGAACACAAGGCTGAATATATATAGTGCAGTTTCAGAGGGCTAAAAGAGGGACTCTGCCACTTTGGCATACATGCGTACCTCTTGACTGTTCTCATTTCATAGAAACATCTGTCTGTTTCAGGAGAGAAGAAGCTCTGTTCTGATATTTAGTGAACATCAATTGTTGTTTATAAATTGTCCAAGATTGAGCAAGATTTTTTTTTGATTTTTTTTTTTTTATTTTTTTATTTTTTTTTTTTGGGGGGGGGACTTTTGCTCCCAGTTCTGTTTGTTGGGTTCAATGGTCCGCATGTATATTTGTATGTTAAGATGGTGAAGGAGGCTTGCTATGAGCTGTTAATGATACCTGTACTTGCATCTGGAAGTAATAAGGTGGCAGAAAGTGAATGGAATCTGTCAGAGTAGCATCGAGTATGAATATATGTATGTGATATATGAATATATACACTGTATATAACAGTACATAACTGGAAATAGTTTAATTTTTTTTAAAAGCAGTCATTATTAGTAGTGGAGAAAATACAATGGTAAAGCATACACTGCGCTGTTATCGTTTTGCTGGTGAGGAAGATTTTAGACACCCAATAATCCATGAAGAGAGTGCCCTGTCGCCAAATTGGCGGGGCTGGGGATTCAATTTAGTGCGCCGTAATGTAGCAGTGCTGGCTGGACCCAGCTCTCCTTGCCTCATTACACATAGTCTCACTTCAAGTCTGGCCAAACCATTTGTTCCCATTGTACTCATCCAACCCAGGACATGTTCATATAACAGACGTATGTGTGGTCTGAAGACAAGAAAAAGAAAAAAAAGATACACACTGTCTTGTCTTTGGGTGTTGAATAGGACATCATTATCAAATCAATGAATCAGTCAATCAATCAATCAATCAGTCAGTCAGTCAGTCAATCAATCATTCAGTCAATCAAATCAACCAATCAATCAATCAATCAATCAATCAATCCAATCAATCCAATCAATCAATCAATCAATCAATCAATCAATCAATCAATCAATCAATCAATCAATCAATCAATCAATCAATCAATCAGTCAATCTATCAATCATTCAGTCAATCAAATCAATCAATCAATCAATCAATCAAACCATCAATCAATCAATCAGTCAATAAATCGATAACATTGCACAGGTTGAAAGCTGCAATTTTTATCAGCACAGAAGTAGCACCATATGGGTAAGACTGTAAAAGTAAATCAGAGAAGTGCAAGGAAATGCAACAGACGAAATGATTATGCCTGAAGTAGTGCAATGTTGTTAGATAGTGTGCAGAAATTTGTGGCGAGAATTGAAACTTAAATGTACTCTCGATGGGATGTGATGAAAAGTGAAAGTTCAGAGATGCTGTCTTCTCCTTGATCAGGTTTTGTTTTCTCTCTGAGTAGTGTGTCGTCATAAGTGTTCTTGTAGTCGTGATAGATGGTGTAGTACTTCCTAATATGGCTGCAGAGTGGTGGCCGTCAGACTCTCACTCGATAAAAACTCTATGCAATACTCGCAACAATATTGCCACCTACAGTGATTTTGGTTGCTGTGGCAGTAGAACACAGTGAAATACTGGTAGCAGTTGCAAGCCACAGTGATTTGCGGTTGCTATGGCAGCAGGTAAATGAAGGCCAATCAGCTGCGAATGACATCTTCAGTTGTCATGGAGACATCATCCCCACTTTCTACAAATTACCAGATGAGTACCCACTCTGTGCATTAGGGCACCTGATACACAATGTTTATGCAGCAATGTGCATTTCTGTGAAAGCGTAGATGCTCTTAAATGTTCTTAATTCAAGATCTTCTTGAATTAAGGGGAATGAAACCCAAATATAAATGTGGATCGAGTGAATGCAGCAGTATTAGTAGAATACCTCAGTGAAAGTTTGAGGAAAGTTGGATAGTCCATTCAAAAGATATGAATTTTTAATCTTTTAGTGCAGCCATCACTGGATGAGAAGCCTACTATAGTATGTGAGGTCATGCACGAAGAATGATATGAAGAAAATATAAAGAAAATTAAAAAAAAAAAAAATCAAAATATTTCACTTTTCTTGCAGAAAAAAAGAGCACTTGATTTACATTTTTCTGAAAGCAGGGTGAATAATGTTACCCTGAACATATGTCAGTAACAAGTCGAGGGAATGTGTACTTTTCATTAAAAAAGAATAAATTTGTTGAATTTTCTTTACATTTTCATATCTTTCTTCATATATGTGACATCACAAACTGTAGTAGTCTTCTCACCCAGCGATGATAGCTGCACCAAAACTCTGAAAGTTCTCTACTTTTGAATGGACTCTCTGATTTTCCCCAAACTTTCACAGCGGTGTTCTACTAATATTGCTGCATTCACTCAGTCCAAATGTATACTCGGGTTTCATTCTCCTTGAATGGAGTGGCTTCACAAAACTCATGCCATTGAAGTGAGTTGGGGTTGTTGAGTAACCATGCCATGAGAATCGTAACAGAGAATGGCTCTGTGCCAGGGCAGTGCTGAAGTGGAGTTGAGTGGTTTATCCTGAGCACTCCCGAGATTTGGAACCTCGAGATGACGCTGGCCAACCTCAAAACCGAGATCTCTATCTGCTGTCGGCAGATCGGGAAGCGAGATGAGGGCAAATTTGATTCGAGAGTCACGTTACGTGACTGATACAGGGGCAGACGATAGCTTGTAGAAAATTGGGGCAGCTAGCTGGGATACAGTCTCTCTCTCTCTGTAACACTCCTTTATTTTTCTCTTTCAATCTTCCTTTCTCATTCTCTCTCATTATCTCTCCCTGTTTCTTTCTCTGTCTCTCTCGCTCTGTCCCTCACGTTCTCTTGGGGCATTGTAAAGTGGAATATTGTATAATGACATAGGGGAATTGCGAGCTAGAAGCAGAGCACATGATGTAACGATGACACCTCTTGACCCCGTAGCCTTTATCTTAAAGTAGCTTCACTTCCGTCCCTTGTGTAACACCCTTTGTGCAAGCAAGTGGAAAGGATCAAGAAGTGCCATTGCACTCAGGTGGAATGCCAGAGATATATTTTCTAGTAAAACAACAACATCAACAACAACAGCCACAATAACAACAACAAAAACAAAAGCCACAGGGAGGGAAAACCTTTTCCAAGAATGATACTTCTTTTCTTTATTTTTTTTACCACTAAAGGAGATTCTCTGTGAAAGGATGTGTTAGTGAGTGGAGGTAGTTCAAGAAGCAGACCAATGGCTCTCAATACCCCAACACTCCCTCCCCCTCCAACCACACACACACACACACACACATAGGTGTGCATCCCACACTGATGTCTATCTTTAAAGGATGAAGTACCATGTAATTAAAGAGACATATATTGTCATAAGCTTTGTGAGCAAGTGATGTCTGCTTTCATAATGCAGTGTCAAATTGACAATGTTCTCTACCTTTTGCAGAATTCTATGATTAAAAATACTCTCATTCCTGGTTTGTTGATCCAGAGGGATCAGAATAAAGATGGCATTTGTATTGTTATTAATATGTTATAAGAGTTAACTAGGAGATGTGATGAGATTGTTATTGGTTTTTTTTTGTGGGGGGGGGGATGGTGTGAGGTTGGAAGAGCAGGTACAGGAGGGGGACTGGGCAAATATACTAAAGCATAAAATGGATCACTGTTATTATTATATAATAATATATATATATATATATATATATATATATATATATATATATATATATTATTATTATAATTCAATCAAAATAAGATTGATAACAAGAGCTCCCTCGTTCATTGCTTCACCTTCAGGCAAAAACTTCTTGCGAGCGGGCCAGATGAACATCAACGTGGCCACGTGGGGGCGCCTCATGAAGCGGGCGATCCCAGCCAACATCTCTTCCCAGGGCCCGGGCACCTCGCCACCGACGGCGGCCCGTCCCCGCCCCCCTATCCAGAGGCTAAGCTTCGGCGACGGGGACTCGGCGGGGTCGAGAGGGAACGGCACGCCCGAGGGGGAGGCTGCGTCACCATCTCACGAAAGGCCTGCTGGGTTGGAAATACAGGTAGGTAGTGCTCTGCCACACAGGACCCCAACCCAACTCCCCTTGGGATCATCTTCCGTGATTTATAATTTCATTCTTTTACAATATTAGTCATTTACCTGTTTAGGATGAGCTGACATTGCTCTAACTTATCGTCGCTGGGGCGACAAGACCTTGTATGTACAAATTGTCAAATGTTCAGGAGAGCAACGTGGCAGCCACAGCACTATATCAATTTTTTTTTTTTTTTCATTTGACGTGCCATGGTGGCTATATTTTTGGGGTAAGAAAGATAGGATTTGGACATGACATCACTAAACTGATTATCTGGCCCTTAATCAAAGAAAGTCATTTTCACCAAAATTTGAGATGCAAGGTCTTGTCACCCCAGCTTTGTTATGTTTCCCATAGACACCTGCCCGAGTAAACTCGGGACTAGTCTTTAAGGTACAGCGTAAGGTTTTTGCTCCTTCTTCTCCTCTTCTTTTTTTTTTTTTACTTTCTCCTCCTTTTTGTTGTCTTGTTCTTTTATTTTCTGTATCTTCTTCTCCTGCAACTTCTTCTCTTCATTATTCTTCTCTTTCATCTTCAGAAATCTTCTTTTGATCATTTTTCTGTGTAAATAGCATGTTTTTATACTTATGTATTCTGAAATTTTGGCAATGCTGTAGTCGGCAGTGTCTTCATAATAGTCTCACACATGCATGCATATGTAGTACTGTCAAGTGAGGACAATTGATGTGTTCTGTAGACATATAACACAGTAAATCAAACTGTTCATGCCTAAATACCTCAGTCTCTGTCTTACCAAACAACAGGATGTCCTGTCCTCGTTCGACTTCCTCAACAACAGTCCGTCGGGGTCACCGCAGGTCGGGACGCCCATGACCCCACCGGATGCCAGGTCATCGCCCACCTTCACCCCACAGAGCCAGGGGAGGAAAGGACAAGAAATCTCAGCCATGGATGACGGGTAAGATGCTTATCATTTGCATTTCTTCGAATCTTGGCTCCTCCTTCTCCTTCTCCTCCTCCTCCTTCTCCTTCTCTTTTCTTCTTTTTCTTTTCCTTCGTTTCCTGTCTTTTCATCTCCTCTTTTTTTTCCCCTCAAAGTTCTTTTCCTTTGCATTGTATGCCCTTATTTCTCCTCGTCTTTTCTCCTTTTCCTCCTCCTGTAAATTCTTAAATTTTGTAAAAGCTTACAAGCACTGATGTCTTTGAAATACAGTGTTGTATGATATATCCAGTGCAGAAAGTAACTCTGTGATGAAATGAGTTTGTATTCTTTTCTTTTCTTTTTTTTTAAACAAGTTTGTACCTCCACTGATTTATCTCTCCTTTCTTTTCATCCCAAAACAAAACAAATCGAAACAAACCACATCGTGCCACCCCAGGACGCTGATGACCATGGACAACTTCCGGTTGATAAGCGTCCTCGGCCGCGGCCACTTCGGCAAGGTGCTACTGACCGAGTACAAGACGACGGGCGAGCTGTTTGCGATCAAAGCACTGAAGAAGCGGGACGTCGTGGCGAGGGAAGAGGTGGACAGGTGAGTGAGAGAGGACATCTCCATGCTTCCCATCATCTGAATGAAGGATTGCGCAACTCTTGAAAGGAATTTATGCCAGCAACGTAATCAGGCAATGGGGGAATGGTCATAGCAGAGAGCAAAATGTTTTCCCATGCTCCAAGAGAATGAAATGAAGTGCAACTTTGTGAAAGAGATTTTTTATTTTACACAACTCTTTGGAAAGAAGCTACTGTTCAGCCATAGTAATCGGAGGGGGGTGGGGGAGGGAGGGAGAGGGGAGATAGTCCTAGATGATGATGAAATCTTTTCCTATGCCCTAAGAGAATTGAATGAAGTAATGCTTTATGAAAGAGATTCTTACTTCTTATTGGGCTACAGCTGTATATGATATTTGCGATGCATTGTTGTCTTTGTACTCGAAAGGGAAGTGTGAGCAAGGGCAGGTGACTTTCTTGATGTGATGGCACATTTCGAGATATGTATTACAAGTTTTAAAATACAGATATGATATTGCAGATTGTGCAAGGGGTAGATTAATTAAGAACTGAATAAAAATGAACTGGCAAGGATTCGCCAAGTTGTTCTTTAACCCAAAATTCTTTAATTAAATAGCATAATTAAAATATTGTTGATTAAATAGCATTTAAATCTGTGAGAGGGAAAAGGTAGCAGTGTATTTTTGCTCTATAATGATCTACTTTTCAGGACTACTTTCACAACATCGGGATACATGCACTTAATAGACTCCTGATTCAAGGCTACCAGCAGCAGTAGTTGTTCCCCTAGGCAAGGCACTTCCTCATTGCGGAGTCTTTTTGAGGGGATCAAAAGTCAATAATTATATTATATTTTGCTTAAATAAGCATTTAAAGTGCTTTTGTAGTTGTCACATGAAATTGATCCAGAAACACTGAACAATGTATTTTAAGGCGGTATATTTTGTGATGTGACTCCTCACCAATTTTATGACATTATTTTCGAAGCTTGATGTGTGAGAAGCGGATATTTGAGGCGGCCAACTCTCTCCGGCACCCGTTCCTGGTCAACCTCTTCGCCTGCTTCCAGACGGCACACCACGCCTGCTTTGTTATGGAGTACGCCATGGGCGGAGACCTCATGATGCACATACACAACGACGTCTTCACAGAGACGAGGACAGTGTGAGTGCAGTAACCGGGCATTGTAGGAGATTTTGTGGAGATGAGTTCATTCTGAACAGATCTCACAACGTATTATTTGAATGTGATGTAATCAGTATCATGTGACATGTTATACATGTTTTGAAATCACAAGTTGTGAGTATTGTGTGAAACCTCAGCTGTTGAATGGCAAGTGTTATATCATGGCAATAAATTCTAGTACATGCTGCCCCATTGTTCATGCAGAACTATGGGAGTGTATGTTTGTCGAGAACTTGAACATCTGCTCACAGCGGATTTCTCTTTTCTTTTCTAAATGAAATATCCTTTTGTAGTTTTTGCAGGACAAATTGATATCACATCAGTTCCTAGCCCTTTTCTTAGGGGTGAGTGAGACCTTTTTTATGCCCTGAAACCTCAGCTTACATGAAAACTACAATAAATGGATGATTTGGTACCTGGCATGACTTGGATAATTTCAAAACCTCGACATGCAGTCATTGCTGTTTTCTTATCCATTGGTATATAAACCACACTTCAGAGGAAGTCCCAGAGTGTTTGGGAGGTGACAACCAAGCTATTCAAAATTGTGATGACAGAGAGTGGTTCGTGGCAAGAATGGTTTTTGACAACAGCGCATAAGGTTCATAATAGCTTGCATTGGTGAAATCATCTTGTAATCAGTTAGTAAGTATTCATGTGGGACTGTAGATTTTAATTTTCACACTAGACTTCCGTCTCCTCAAGAATACCAGGTGACACTTGTGCATTTGCCCTATTCTTCTTCTCAACCATTTGCAGATTCTACTCGGCATGTGTCGTCCTGGGCTTGCAATATTTACACGAGAACAAGATTGTGTACAGGTGAGTTCCATTTGTGTTTGAGCCAAACATCGAGGGGTCCAATTTATCACAGCTTTGGTCACAACTAGCATTTTTAAACTTGTGTCTTACTCCTGTAGTAGAAGAGGCTATACGAGAATAGTTTAAACTTTGTGTGTGAAGATTCAGTGTGTTCCCATTAGAACAAATACGGCTATAACAAAATTCAGGTCCCAAAATTATTATATCTATATCTGTACAAACTTAATTTTTATAGTTTGTTCAGCTATAATAAAATTTTGATATAACAAGAGGAAATTGCTGGTCCCGAGGACTTCATAATAACAGGAGTCGCCTGTATACACTATAGAAGAATTAGGTGTTTAAGAATATAGCAACACTGCACACTTGCACTTTTCCAAGAGTCCAGAATGAGTAAAAATCACTGTTTGACCAGTAAATTTTTCAGGAATTGACCAGTTAAAACTTAAAAAAGTGGGTACCTTCTGGTCCAACAGACAGACAAGTTGGACAGACAGGTCGCACCAAAAAAAAAAGGGGGGGTTATTGTGCAGCCCTGAGTATAGGTAATGGAGAGTGGCCAAAAGTACGATATTTTTTCTCTTCCCCGCAACAATTCTGCGTCTTCCACAGGGACCTCAAGCTGGACAACCTTCTGCTCGATCAGGACGGGTTCCTGAAGATCGCCGACTTTGGGCTCTGCAAGGAGGGCATGGGCTACGGGGACAGGACCAGCACCTTCTGCGGGACGCCCGAGTTTCTGGCTCCCGAGGTGCTGACGGAGCCCTACTATACCCGGGCTGTGGACTGGTGGGGCCTTGGGGTGCTCATATTTGAGATGCTGGTTGGAGAGGTATGGGCAAATCCCCCCTCCCACAAACTGACTTAGTCATATCAATGAATGAATGGATAGATATTAAAATGAGTATGTGAGTGAATGAGTGATTTAGTGATGGAGTGACTGAGTGATTGAGTAAGTGATGGAATAGTTGAATGAATAGATGAGTAAGTGAATTGAGGGTTTGATGAAGGAATGAATAAGTCATCAATGGAATCAGTAATTCAAATTTGTCAGCGAATAAATGAATAATTAAATGATTGAGTGAGCAAATAAGTGAATAGATTTAGCAAAATAATATGCTCGGTAAAAAATTTCAGTTTGATATTTCTTTTCAACGTGTGTACCCTGTATCGGTACCTTACTAGTAATCATAGGTAACAGTTTAGATTTGATGCAACAAAATTCGTCTGTTGAGAATGATAAGGGCGTTAAGTTGCCACTAAACCCATAGCGTTCAAGACAACTTAATGCCCTTCTCATTCTCAACAGACAATGTGTTCTATCAGAAAGCCCATAATATCGCAGCCTTTGCACAGAGTAAGTGTCTTTCCAAGGTTTTTCTCTGTTTTTTCCAGGAAAGGAAATGAAAAAAGCAAGAAATGAGTGAGTGGAGTACTTGCAGAGGATGAATGAAATAAGCATAATGTATCTGATCCGTGGCATTGGGTCATCAATTAACCCTTTGCGTGCTTTTGAATGCCGATTGGCACAGAAAACCCCATATCCTCTACGCACTCTCCAAAGTTCTTGGCACAGAAAGGGTTCGAATGTCATTTTGCTTCCTTTGTTTGCAGTCACCGTTCCCAGGGGACGATGAGGAGGAGGTGTTCGACAGCATCGTCAACGATGAGGTGCGGTATCCGAGGTTCCTCTCCACCGAGGCCATCGCCATCATGAGGAGGGTGAGTGAAGCAACCCCCCCCCCCAAAAAAAAAAAAAAAAAAAAAAAGCACTTTCACTTGTTATTTTCCTCGTGCATATGGACATTAAAAGTCGCTAAAAACAGACTAGGTTCTGACATACGTTTATTTAGATTCTAAGATGTCTCTCTGACACACCCCTAGTAACCACCGTGCCAGCCTACCTGTTGTTTTCTTCCTAAGGTCTATGTTTAAGGAAAAGATTGTTGTGAATATTGCTTGTGTAAATCTTCCCTTGATTAGGCAAGCGGCTTGGGCATTGTGGGCAAGTATTTGTTAAGTGAGTGCAAAGAGCACAGACTCTACTTTGAAGGATGATTATTGACGGGGAAAATATTTGTGGTTTGAGAACGTGCGGTCCTGATTGGCAGATTAGCACACCACCCAACAGCAATGCTGTCCAAAGAGCAGAGGTGTGCTGGTTTACTATCATGTGATGCAAACGTTCTGGTGAATGTTTTACCTCAAAGACTAAACAGCCTGCCTGATCCTGCTGCATGTATTTCAGTGATTAGGATTCAGTTTGAATGCATAGATGTTACTATGTCAGGCAAACCATGTGACAAGTACTGGATAACCTGGTCACAAATGTCAGCATGAAATATGAGAGTGTCGGTAAGACCTGTCTGTTGTGGAAGCATGGTTTTGATTTCTCAAATGTGATCCCCTTCATCTCTGTTCAATTTCACAGTTACTGAGGAGAAACCCCATGAGGAGACTTGGGTCAAGCCAGCGAGATGCTGAGGACATCAAGGGTCAGGCATTCTTCAAGGTGAGAGGATGACCAGAGGGTCTGTCACGTGATGGTCAAAGTTGGGGAGGGGGATAAAACTCTAGTTTTCCATATTAGCTTCCTTCGCAATGCTTGTGATTGGTTGTTTTAAAACATATTTCAGCCTTTGTGTAACCTACTTGGGAATGTTATGAAAATGCTCTTAGTATTTTAGTCATAAACCAGTTGTTGTTTCCCCAATTATGAAATGATTTTATCAGTCGTGTGTGAAGAAAAGTACTGTACTTGAATCTGCCTCAAAAACTACGAGCAGCAGTATGAGGAAAACAACAGGCACAAACTTCTCAATTTCAAAGCTGATAGAAATAACAGGGAACACACACTTAAATTATGTTTAATTGCTTGCTGCAAGGTAATGCTCCTATTTCTTGCCCCTCAGTTTACACCGGATGATGAAATTTGTATTGCCACACTTTCATCATCCTCAAAATTCTTGTGACTGTGCATTATATTTTATTCCTGCTTCTGTAATCACGGCATCCATATGCACTAATCATTGATCGTTCATTCATTTCGTTTATCTGTGTTGTGTTTTTTTCCACCAATAGAGTATGAACTGGGATGACCTGCTGATGAGACGTGTGACACCACCGTTTGTCCCCAAGATCGTAAGCATCTCCCTCCTCTTAGTGCATCCTCTTTTTAAAGAATGCTATGAATCTTTGCTTCCATTGTAATGATGATGATGGTGATGATGATGATGATGATGATGATGATGATGATGGTGGTGGTGATGGTTATGATGATATTGATGATGATGATGACGGTGATGACGATGATGACATTGATGGTGATGATGATGATAATGATGATGATAATGATGGTGATGATGATGATGATGATGGTGGTGGTGGTGGTGGTGGTGATGGTTATGATGATGATGGTGGTGATGATATTGATGATGATGATGACGGTGATGACGATGACATTGATGGTGATGATGATGATGATGATGATGATGATGACGATGGTGGTGGTGGTGATGGTTATGATGATATTGATGATGATGATGACGGTGATGACGATGATGACATTGATGGTGATGGTGATGATGATGATGATGATGGTGGTGGTAGTGGTGATGGTTATGATGGTGATGGTGGTGATGATATTGATGATGATGATGATGACATTGATGGTGATGATGATGGTGATGATGATGATGATGACGATGATGAATGTATGAAGAGGGTAGTGACAGAGATGATGATTTTCATATTTTTTTAGAGCAATAGCCATGGCGTTAAAAGCATAAGCAACTAAACTGATATAGGTATATGCCAGAATAATTCAAAGTTAAATTGTGATGATACATGACAGAAGCGTTCCCATCCTTTTTTTTTTTTTTGTGATCATTGAGCATCTTACCCATCTGTACTGTACTGTCAACGCTTGATAATTTTTGCATCGAAATATACTTTTTTTTTAAAGTAAAAGTGCTATGGCAATGTAGCAGGATTTTCTAGATGAATCGATTATGAAATTTTGTCAAATTCTTCACATTCAATTCAAAGTTGATCATCAAGCATGTGGCAGAAATATTGATTTTTGTGATTGGACAGTGATCTCTTTATGTCTTTTCTTAATTGTGTTTTTGTGTTGTGCCGTGTAGAAAAACCCAGAGGACGTGAGCAACTTTGACGAGGAGTTCACATCAGAGCACCCTGTCCTGACGCCAGCCAAGGACCCGAGGCCGCTGACCGACAAGGAGCAGGAGTGTTTTAAGGATTTCAACTACATCGCTGATTGGTGCTAAAGTACTACGATGAACCCCCAAAAGAGAAAAGATACTATTAAAGAAGGGATGATGAACTTGCAGATGAGAACTCGGGAGGAGAAGTGGTATTGGGAAGACGTGTCTGTATAGAGGACGTCTGAACAACTTTGTGTGAACAAAATATGCTTCCAGCTCAGAGACATCTCTCTTCTGCTTTTCTTTTCTTCTTTTTTTCAGTAACTTCAATGAACAGGGAGAGGTCTCACTTTAGTGCTGCCTCTGCCGATGATAAGTCAGTGAAAGTGTGTGCCAGTGACAGGGGCATAGCAAATGCATGTTGAGACATTCAATCAGTTTCAAGAAGCTGTCATCCATCAAGGAGGCGTGTGTGTGTGTGATCCTCGTCTTTTCCACACGTGACAGGTGCATCATGTTGTCATGGAAACGTGACAAGGTCTAAAGAGCTTGGCGAGGGAAGAACTCGCCCCCTCCTCCCATGCGTCCCTGTTTTTAGGAGAGATGACGTCCGAACTTTCTCAGTGCCCTGTGGTGCCGCGATGTGTCTGACGAGTATGGACCCAACAACCCCTCCACTCCGCGCCAGCTCACATCTGGGAATGAATCACATCTGCGCAGACCTGCCCCTTCAAGTTCGCCGAGGCTGCACTATGCGTCTTCCTCTCGCAGAAGAGTCTGTTCCGCAAAGCGCCAAAACCAAAGTTTGGCAGTCCGTGTATGTAGGCAGACAACACTGGTGCAGTTATGTTTGGATCCTGCAACAAGATTGAACAAAGGATGGATATTACTTTGCAGTGGATATGCATACTTTTCTCCATCTAGCCAATAAGGGTATAATATTACTAGTATTGTATGTGACACTGCAGAACTATCCAAGGTAGATTTCTTCTTCTCAAGTAGATGGGGAATTTTTACAAAGACTGGCCCCATGTGCATTCTTCTGTAGTAGAGCATCATAGGAAATACGTGCCCAGAAACATGACAAAATAAATTATCCAAGAATGTATGTTGCTGTAGCCATTGCTTCATCTTCGAGTTGTTGAACGTCCTTTGGTGCCCTCCTAACTGCTGCAAATTCACACTTATAATTTGTTTTCTTTCTTTTTTTAAATATTCACTTTTCCTTGTTTCTTGTTTTGTTACTCTGATATGTGTGACGCATGTAGTCGGTGCTATCTATTCCTAGGAGGGTGCTTGTAGAAGGTTAACATGAGGGAAAGAAAAGTGTAGAGGGTACTGCCTGGGGCATTTCGTACAAACCAAAGATATATGCTCACTGGGTCACCCAATTTGCTTCCATGTACACAGGATGGGAGTAAGCTGCCTGTATCAGGGGAAGGAACATGTGCATTGCAGCTTAAGGTCTGATGTTCTGAAATGTGAATGGGGCAGGTGCTGTCAAACTGTATCAGAGAGTTATTTCTTAATTTTAAGCTCCAAATCTTTGTTTTGAAATGTGGATAGGACAGACACTATCCACACTATCCACATGTATCAGAGAGTTAATTTCTTAGCTTTGAGCTTCAATTCTTTTTTTAATATGAACAGGACAGGTGCTATTCACCTGTATCAAAGAGAAAATTTCTTAGTTTTAAGCTTTAAATCTTTGTTTTGAAATGTGAATGGTACAGGGGCTATCCACTTGTATCAGAGAGAGAATTTCTTAGCTTTAAACTTCGTTTTGAGCTTTAAATCTTAATTTTGAAATGTGAACAGGGCAGATGCTAGTTGCTTGTAGCAGAGAGGGAATTTCTATAATAGCTTTCAGCTTCAAATCTTTGTTTTGGAATGTGAGTAGGATAGGACATATCCACCCACCTGCATCCAAGCAGGAATTTCTTTGTTACAGCTTGAAATTTCAGTCTTGAAATGAAAATATTTTTACACTTACGTCCCTGGAACATTCACGCACAAGGTTGCGACTGTTTAGTCTCCTGCCCCAAACTGGACCAAAGAGGACCACAAGATTACAAGTGATGACAGCATTCTCATTCAATGTAGGTGACATGTGTTGTTCATCACTTAAGCGTAATGAGATAATGTGAGGATTTGAGAAGATTTCATTTTCTGGAAAAATTAACAAGTGGTCAAAAAATAAAAAAGAAAAAACTCTTGATTTGTTCAAATCCATGTTTTTTTAGATGTCATGAACCTACATGGTCAACTTTTTGGGGTTTTGTTGCCTTATTTTGCAGGTATGCACAATTTAGAACGTGTGTGCGGTATATGGCAATAATGGACCATTCAGAACAATGCCTCGTCTGTTTCTAGCTGTGTGCTGTTCCGTTACACAGACTTTGGTACGTGGGCTTTGGTGTCGGAAGCCGCTTGTAGCAGCGATTACACTAAGCACGGTGCATTCTCACAACATAGGGGTCAACCGAGGTCAATTCCAGGCCTTTCGTACATATCAATTTTTTTTATTTTTTTTTTTTCAGTCTGTTGGTTGGTGGAGTTGTGTGTATACATTGGGCCTAGAGGCATAAATTCTTTGATATTTGAAGATTGTGTGAGTTCCGTCATACATTGTCCTCTGTTTTTCTATATTTGCACATAGATACACACTCACACACACACACACACACATATACATATATATATATAATATTATTATATATCCCTCCAAACTTGCCAGTACTCTTACATGTATAGAAAGGTGTGAAGAAACGGGAGATACAAGGAAATGCAAGTGTTTTGTAGCAGACGAAAAGTTTCCATTATTTTTGTACATTTGTTCATGTCCTGCAGGTAACAAGAGAAGAATTTAAAGGTATTTATGGGGCTGTGTGAATTTGTTGTATATGCATGGTTCACACAAAAACTGTAAAAATGTGCGACTGTGATTGTGCTGTCACATTTTTTGCGGGCCATAGCTAGATGGTGTTTCCCTCCATTAAACACACTATTATGTAAGCCACTCTTTGTGGCTAGTGATATTGATGACGATGATGATACGTATAAATGGCGAACCACCTCAATTCATCTCCAGCAAACGATGAAATAGTATTAGCACACCAGAGTGTAAAAACAGAATCCTCAGTACAATGTTTGTGTGTAGAGAGAGAGAGAGAGAGAGAGAGGAGGTCGCTGACCCCTCTTATTCTCACATGGCGACATGTTTTGTTTTTTATATGTCTAGTATATTCCGACTATGGATATTGTATCAAGCATTTGCACAAGAGACTGCAATGTGAAGAGAATTCTGCAGCCCTGTTAAATCTGTTTCTCTTGTTCAGCTTCGTATGTCATGTCCAGAGAGCACCAGAAAGACGTTGAGTCTTCAGATTTCTTCTTCTTTTTCCATTTTTTTTAAAATAATCTAAGTGATGAATATATGGAGTCAAGTCCTTTTTGTAGCCTTTTGACAGTACTAGCACCCACCAATGAATTAATGATATATACGCAAATGTTACCCCACTATTGGCCTCCATGCATTTCTTGGTACAAATGTTGATTTGATAGGCCAAGGGAAATGAGGATTTATGAATTTGTACAGGAAAAAAAAAAAATACCCTTGCTTTTTCACCTGCAATTTTTAGCAAGTATCCTCCAACCTATTGTTTGATATTTGTAGGTGTAACTGCACCATCATGCATGAACTGTAATGGACATTTTGAGGGGGGGGGGGGGGGGGGGGGACCAGTATTATACTCTTTCTGCTACACTGCGTCAAGCCTTTAAGGGGCAATGCAGAAATTGAATAGAAAAGTATCTGTAAAAGGTTCGGAGTAAAACCATTATCAATTTTGTGTGTGAGTATCCACCAGTCATAGACTATTTACTGATTTTGATTTCATATGTACCTATTAAAGTCTACGTAAGCAAGCGTGGTCAGCATGTGATGAATACTGCAAAATGTCTATCATAGAAAGAAAAAAAATCAACATCTGGCAATAATTTGTGCATTCATGTACAAAAAGTAGATATTCAAGAGTTGTTTTTTCCAAGGTAGCGATCAGATCTTGTGCGAATTGTTTTGTTTTGTTTGGTTGTTTGTTTGTTTGTTTGTTTGTTTGTTTTTTTTTTGGGGGGGGTTTTGCAGGGGGGGGGGGGGTCGTGTCAATCTGTTGGAGGTATTCAGACATGACATGTATTGAAGCCATAGGCCCGAATTCTCAAAGCTGGAATAACTATTCCGCGAAATAGTTATTCTGGGGAATAAGTTATTCCACCTTTGACAATAGATTCCGGGGAAAAAAAATTGTGTCATTTTACGTCATGAGGGCCTGATTTGCATAAGAGGCATAATAAATCGGCGGAATAAGCGGTGTAATAAAGTTATTCCACCTTTGAGAATTCAGGCCATAGTGTATACGTTTCACAGCGGTCTGCTTAATAGTGTATGGTGGATCATGAGAAGAACCAATGTAAACCACAGAGAGAAACCTGCTTGTTTGTATACCCTGCTGTCCACACTGCAAAGATAAGCGGAAGAGAAACATTTCTCCAGCTCCTGACTTACCCTGTATTCCGTAAACTCACCTCCGCCTGCTCAATATGTGCGCTTTGAGGTTGCTTCCTCGTGGAGGCCACGGCACGAGATTGCTTCTTATTTTTTCTTCCGTTTTCACTAGAGAAAAGGCCAGTCGGAGTACAGAAGTAATGATGTCACAGTCTTGTGTTAATACTCTACCTTGTAGCTCAGTGCTGGTGCAAACAGGTTATCCTTTCACATGGCTCAGGGCAGGCGGTCTGGGTACGAGTATGGTTAGCAACCGTTGTGTTTGCAGATATTCAGGCTAAGTGAGATTGCGTAGAATCAGTTTCCATGGCAACGAATGGCTATGATGTCACACTTTCGGCAATCTGTTATTATGAGACATTGCGACAAGGACCAATGTGTATTTCTCTATTCACTTGCAGATTCAAAATACATCTTTCCTTGTAATGCTATGAAGGCTATTAGCTAAAATTGTAGCTTGGGTATTCATTCTTCTTTTTTTCCCCCTATTCATTCCTATTTTATTGCATATGATAGTTGTGGAATGGAATGTCATTTTGCATATTATAGTTATACTCATATTTCTCGATTCCACACGTCCCAACTTAATAAAGAAAGATGAGTTGCACAAATCACAACTATGTCAAAGTAAATGGCAGTGGCTCTATCGATATTCTGTAGCGGTGTGGTTCCACTATTTATTGAAAAATTGTATTCAATTTTGTTGTGTTATTCATATTTTCGGTTACCATGTATATTGAGAACACAGCATAGAAGAAACAAGCATATATGAATGAGTGTGCAGATATGAAATGTTGGTGTAGGAACCGATTTAAACATTTGAATTTGCATTCATTTTTTTTTTTGCATATATATTGTAAATATAAAAATATTTCTTGTCCAGAGTATGTGTCTGTAAAATGCAGATATGTAATAGATAATCTCCTTTCACGGAGGGTGAATCCCCTAGGCATTTGTACTGAAAATCATTTCTTCTTTTTTTCCTTGTATAAAAAAAAAGAGAGATGTGAAATTAAAATTTTGTAATGTATCCTTACAAGAAGAGCGAGTACTCTTGGATCCTCTCTTATGTGTGTGTGTGTGTTATGTGAGTCTGTGCCTGTGTGTGTGTGTGTCTGTGTGTGTGTGTGTGTGTGTGTGTGTGTGTGTGTATGTATGTGTATGTGTGTGTACGTATGTATGTGTGTGTGTGTGTGTGTGTTGTCATTGTTGCTGCTGCTGTTTGAATAGTCATCCAAAAAATCAAAGTTTCTGTTTTATAGTTTGAGCAACGAGGTGACCAGGTGAGCTCACTTTAGTACCTCACGGGTTTCACAGTAAGAAGACGAGAAAGAAGAAGAAGAAGAAAAAAAAAGTTTTGATATTTGCTCTTATTGACATGGAAGGAAAGTATAAAAGTGACATCCACATTGAAAACCCAGAAAAAAAAAATATCAAAGTGTAAACCAGTACAAGTGATTGTGAAAATGTACTTTCTTTTTTTACAAAGCTCATCCCGTTTGGGTTCAGGGGGCGTCATGTTGTTTTCTGTTAACTCTACGTTTAAATAGTTGTATATAAGAATTACCAGCTGTTTGCTATTCTTAATGAACCAAATAAATGGAAATACTGTTAATCAACCATGTGTATTAAAAAAAGAGAGAGAGAGAGAGAGAAAAAAAAAAGGAATGTCAAGTCAATTCTTTCTAAAGTGTATTCAACACTGTATTGGGGTTGCAAGGGCTTAGATGTCGTGGCATAAGTCAATGAAATTAGCCAAAACCCTTGTCTGTGCCAATCACTCTTGGCACACAGTAAAGGCCCTGTTTAACAGGCATTAGTGTTTCTAGTTAAAAAAAAAAAAAAAAAAAAAAAAATGAGAGCGGCACATATAGTCCTACATGCTGTCAGAGTGTACAGTGTATTATGTAGATATGAAGCTATGAAAACAGAAAAGAAATAGGGTTTAAAGTAAACGAAGGAAGTAGAAATCTGTGAATGACTAGATTTAGTATTCTCAATACTTGATGCGGTATTAAGTACCCCAGTGTACAACTAAAATTTGGCCATTTTGTTAAATTGTTTGTTATTTTTTAATTTTAGCCCTGTACCCTGGGTTATAAAAATAGATGTTGGCAAGTTTACAAGTTTATTTATCTTTGTCTGTAATAAATACTCTGTGATAACAACAACAACAGCAACATCATCAGCAACAACAAACAACAACAACAATAACAACAACAACAACAACAAAGTACATGTAATGTCTTATCTATCCAGGGTAGCCACTGCTTGACCAGCATGAGGGGCCTTGCCATTATTATATGCCTGTAGGCATCTGTATTGCGCTATTATCCAGATCGAAGCCACCAGTTTGTAACTACATGGTTATACATGCAGCCGTGAGCTACTCGACTGTGAATCTGTATGGATAAGTTTATCTACAGCAAATGAGACACAGGATGCAAGATGTACAGTTCAGCATTTGCCAGCATTTAATGCCTGTTTGGAAATCAACATACGGTATAAATAAATAAAAATACACAACGAAATATTTGCAACACAATTCCTTGAAATCAAAACCAGCATCATAAAGCAGAGAAAGGCATTTCAAACAAAACATCAAAACAAAAATGTACACGAAGTATAAAAAAAAAGAACAATTCAAATCAAATCCAGAACCGCTAGAAAGCATATTGTTTGGCCCAATGTGAGACGCAGTCACATAAAACAAGGATTAAAAGATAGAATGAATTTGAAGCGAATTCTTGAGGACTTGGAGGTGGTACATGACTGAAAACTAGTCTCCACAATGTAAAAACATAGCAATCATCTGCTACACATTGCAACAAATCTCTAATCGTCTAATCTTCTATTCTGATAGGTCAAGTTGGAGCAGGGGCCGATAACTCTCGGCAAGCAATTGCTACGTACAGTTCTACTTCGCAGGGCCCCAAGTTATATCTATGCACCAAGTACAGTGCAATATATATTCGCCGACATTCTGTGCAATGAAAGAGAGTGTACATCCAAGATACATATTACAGAACACAAGTGTAAAAGCACTGAATGATCACAACACATTTACTGAAAGAAGCATTCATATGATCTGAACCTATCCTTTAATTCATTTCCTTCAATCAGACAACCTAATAAAGACAAATTTGGCATTAAAGTTCACAATGATGACTACAGTTGTCACATACAATGTCAGGTGAAAACAGGCCAATTGAAACCAGTTTGCATTTTAGATATATTTCATTCAAACTTAGCCAGGCTCATGTACAACATGCATACAGATGTATTTAAATGATAGCATTTGAGTCATGACACATTTCATAAATTTAGTGTAGGTGTGTGCATCTGTTTGTCTGTATGTAGTACGGCATGCACTTAGCCTTGTCTACTATAAACTGCACTGGTTTTCTTATGTGCCTCAAGGGCAGGCTCCAATGAACATGAAATGTCACTTGCACAAAGGTGATCTACAACCACCATTGATAAAACACATCACTGACTATATTCCTGTGCTGCCAAGACCTTCACAACATACAGTGAAGAGGCAATCATAACACACAAACTGTTACAGCTGCTTCTTCTCCTCTTCCACTGGATTATTTTCAAGAAACCATGGCAACCCTTTTACACTGTCCTTGCAAACACACACATACAACATGAAGTACGTTCAAAGCATAGCAGAATACACTTTGATGTTGCCACTTCTGAAAATATAAGATCTCACCTAGCAATACATTGAATATGTGTGACACAAAGCGCCCTATATAAAATAATCCGACTGCATCACTTCAGAACCAGACGGGCCCTCAAACTCCGTATAGACCTATGTACACATCTCTTTCGATAAAGACCATCCATTTTTGCTTTTTTGCTTGTCATCAGGTGACTATCTCCAATATCTACCATGATTCTGAAGATCTCGAACAAGACACAGATATACACACTTATGCAAAGACTCTCAGGGCGTATGTGTACACACATTGTTTGAGCTGAAAGAGCATACACCCAAAATAATAGTAGGCCTATACATTGCATCGGTTTCATACAAACCCTATCTTCACTTCTGTTTTACATCTCATACACGCAGTGCCGACATTCAGTATAAATATATTTCACCACAGTTAAAGTGTATGATACATTTGATCACATATTTGGCATGTAATTCACAGTGACGGCCGACAGTCAAGTTTCACACAAAATATCCAAGCATGTATATACTGTATAACACAGATGACGCTGATAATATTTCTATATACATACCCAAGTCTTCGAAACGAAAATATATATTGCATGAGTTCCCACTGGTCACACTTTTGTTGTTGTGTTTTGTTTTGTTTTTTCTACAGTCAGCAATCTAGGGGTGGGGGAATCTCATATTCTGCCAAAGTGATGCCCACTAAAATACATCTGATTATCTACACAACATCAGTGGGCTCACAGGATACTGATAATGACGGAGATGACGATTACGATGATGAAGGGGAGGAAGTGTGTTCTTGATGATGATTATGATGATGAGCATTGTGGGGGTGGTATGACGAAAGTGATGGCGATGGTTATGACGACGATGATGATGATACTGAAGATGATGACGACAAAGACAACAACGACGGGGATAATAATAAAAGGTTATGATAGTGATAATCTGTCTAGTCAAATTCATCTTAAACACATCTTGTACATAGGAAGAGGTTGTGGTGGGAAGAAAAAAATACCAAACATCACTCAAGTTGAACATCGAGAAAAAACTTGTTGGATACTGTAAAACGAGGAATGTTTCACATGCATTTTAATTTCGCGAAAGCCAAGAGTCGCGAAATTAAAATGCACGAGAAAGCTCTTGTCTACACTATATGCACTGAATGTTAGAGGCAACTCGCGAAAATTTCATGCCGCGAAAAAGGCCATCGCCTCCAATTTCGCGAAAATTGCATGCCATGAAAATATCATGTTTTACAGTACTCCATACATAGTCCATTATATCGTCATGCAAAATGCATGCATGTTCATTTCAGCAACAGAGAGAGAGAGCGAAGACAGTATAAGTCTATATAGATAGATACGGATATATCTGTTTAGATGTGTGAATTCCTTCATGAATAGATTCATATGTCCCTAACAAGTATATTTTATATGTATTATAACTTTTGAAACATTCTGGGCCATGCCTGTTTGCAATGTGCTACAGCACATAAGAATAAAAAGTAAATAGCCCATCGGTCATCAGCACTACTTGTACAATTCTCCTCCCCTTTAATTCAGTTTCATTCTTTCATTTAGTTGTTGTTGTTGCTTATCCCAGAAACTTTCAAATGGCATTAACATGACTGCACCAAGTTTCTGAGACACAATATACATTTAATTTACAAGTAGTTCTCTCTGTCTTTTTACATGTAATATACAGGCCCAGGCATGTACAAACCAAGACCACACATGTACATGTAAATGCAAGATTTACAATTTGTTTGCAGTCGAGTATAGAGTTAAAAAACTTGTTTTTAACTGTGAAAGCACTACGATGAATCTATGAATGTGCAGGTACCAGTGACCTGTAAGATTTACTCACTTGACACATTTTGGATATGAAATCATCTTTTAAACCACTACATCAGAACATACATCTGTCCTGCACAGTGCGGCAGTAAAACAGCTGGTACTGCAGTAAAGAAAAAAAAAAGTGAGATGATGAATTTTGCCTCTACAAAATTCATGCAGTGTCTCTTTCCATGACCTACATCATACTGGCTCCTATTTCCAAATATATCCTGGATGGCAAGCGTATGGCAAGTCAGCATCAAGGTTTCAAAAAAATGCACTGCAGCGCTGGATACTGGTGTAAGTCTGGTATTTCGGGCATTTTCTCCAATGCTAGAATAAATGACTTTGAGTTAGAGAAAGCTGCTGGCGTGAATCAATCCCTATCAACTATTTCATTTAAATCTCTGTGACAAACACAAAATGCGGTAAGATTCCCATCTGGTGCGTACGGCATTGTTTGGTATGTGAAATGCACGAAATGTTTTGACACCGATTCACTACTTCTCTTTAACAATCAAAGTCGATGAGGCAACCCCTGCCACGTCATTTTTCTGTGCACTCACATTATTCACAATAAATGCACAACTGCTGCATTATCGAGTACACAAGATCGCCTTGTGATAATTCTAATGCCCACATACATTGAGAGGACTCGTAGATACACAAGATACACAAGAGTCCACTGCTTACATTATAGTTCATGTACTTCGCTCATGACAGACATGATGATAGGGGCATTTCCTCACAGCCGAGTGATTTGACAATTAATACAGAAACATGCGCTCAATAATCAACCCCAAACACCAGGGAATGGGCACTCTGGCAGGAGCCCCTAACTGTTCAGGACACACTGAAGCTTTAAATAGAATGCCCCCAACGCACCAAAGTACAAAGTGTGAAATCTCTTTAAGGGAAGTAAAATCATTCCCGATGTCCTAATATTTTCAGGGCATTTGTTCTTCACAATAAAAGCTTGTTCATCTCATTGTCTCCATGTACTGAAAAAAAAAAGGCGGCCATTATGCTCCAAGGATTACTATGCAAATAACATTCACAGGGACTCAAACTGTCCAACTTTTGAGGCCCTTCTCTCCTGAATCTCTACTGTTCTAGCTGTGTGTCTCCCACTTAGAAATTGGCTTCCTCCCACCCAACATTAGTTTTGTCATTTATTTAAAAAGAAATAAGACTTGGATACAATGTAGCACTAAAGGGCATCTACATCCCAAGCCACATGGGACGTCACACTCGGGGCTCCTGATGTGCACTTTGCGCACACAATATTGAATGCACGGAAGAGGTCAAAGGGTAGTAAAATGGCATCCTTCCTTTTAATCAAACTCTCAATAACCTTTGCTACACCTTTAGTCTGATGAAGAAAGACGCAGACCAAATTGCACAACGATGAAAGCTCAAACAGTGACCCATTTTTGCCCCACGTCTTTTTACTTGACTTAGTAAAACCAACTAACATGAAAGAGAGCTGCAATAATGGTGGTTGTGTGTATTATTGTGGCAGTGATAGACAATATTTACAAAATGGGAGGTGAGCTGTCCCTTTAACATCCTCATTATTAATAGCTTAAAGCTATCATGTAAAAGGCAGAGTGTACCGGATCTCCGGTTTATTCACAGGTACAACAAGCTTTGCCCCACATGGAGTATCCCTAACTTGACACTCCCACTATAAAGCTAAAATGTTCACTAGTCTTTCAACACTCTGACTAAATACTAAATATTTCATTGATATTGTTTCATTAACACCAGTATAACTCCTAAATTTTGAGTGTTTGATGGGGGACATGACATGAGGATTTTTTATTTTTCAAATTACCCTTCTTTGATGTAAAACTAAAGAAGAATATTTATATCATACTCACATTTTGAAGGCAAAGATAACATTTTGTTTTAAACCTGTTACGACTGAAAGCAGTGCTACTGTGGTATGTAGCACTTAACATGTGAAATGAAACTCAAAAACATAACGTAAAGAATGCCATATTATATTCAAAATAGCAGCTGTCTCTGTCAAATTTGTGCACGTTTCTATGAAGAAAACATGTTTACATTTCAGAACAGGTTTCACACACTAATACTCTACAGTGAACACTACTCCAGCCCAGTATGCATAGAAACAGAACTCAGATGGCAGTGTATACATCAAAGCATTTACACCGCACAGTGTACCACATAAAGAAAGATGGTGTATTATTAAAGGGGAAATATTTTCCTACCATACAACTACCCGCCAAGGCATAACTGATCACTCCAATGCACAGATACAAGTGACACAAATCAAAATACTGTGGGGATAATACATGTAGTTCCATACACATATGGCATAGCCATGAGTATCTACCATACAGTGTAGTATATGAGCACTCAGTTATCAAGACTGCGGCTGTCTTGTATCAAATGTGAATGAGTTTTGCCATTGGTTCCCATGGCTAGCGAGTCAAAATCATCATTTCGAATGGTGGTGGTGGGTGGGGGGGGGGGGGGGGGGGGCATATACCAGTATGAAAATGACTGCTACTATCAGCAATGCATGGGCGTAATGGTTGCCAAGACTTATTTGCACACCATGTGCACTCTTCCCTAGATTTCAATATAACATGAATAGGTGTACAACCAACCTTCGCCTCGACAGCTTCCCTGAGCTTTACCTCCCTATCCCAACCTGTCTCCCCCAAACAAAACCAACCATGCGAAAAAACAAAAAAGAAAGTATAGTCGGGGTAGGTCAAAGACAGGGAATGAATACTGTAGTTAAGTACAACCACAGAGCCTCCAGTCTGGCATTTCTTGTACAAGAGGGTTTGTATACACAAGCATTTCTCCAACCGTGATTCCAGTTCTAGCACATACTGAGAAGATGTATAATATGGTATCACTTGACAAGCTCCTAAGTGCTGGGCGTATTAATAGATACAGATTTTACTTTTAATCTTGAAATAATAATTGTCATACAGATAGTCATACATTGACCATGAGTGTGTTTTGAGTGTGGATTGGCTCAGAAAACCTCATAGTGTTGTACACAATGTCCAAAGTCCCTGGAACGGAAAGAGTTAAACTGCACAGTTAGCCACCCTTGACCCAATGGCCCAAATTCACGAAGGTGGTACAAATGAAACCATGGTTTAAACCATGGACAAAAACCATGGACAAAAACCATGGAGCGCCAAGTGTATACATGTATTTCGTTACGAAATTGGTCATTTAGTCGACAAAATGACCGTTTTGTTAACGAAATTATCATTTCGTGGACGAAATGTTCATTTAGTTACAGAATGTTGTCACTTCGTTACTAAATAATCATTTCATCGACAAAATGACTGATTTCGTTACGAAATATTCCATTCGACAATTGGCGCTCCATGGTTTTTGTCCATGGTTTAAACCATGGTTTCATTTGTACCACCTTCGTGAATTCGGGCCAATATGAATAAAATGAATAATGACTATTGTGCTTTTATGCCTAAAATTAATGGATTCCGAAGTAATATTTGATACATTCTGATGCATTTGATCGTAGCTCGCTTCCAGTGAAAGAACATTCAAATCTTCTATGTTTATACATATATATCTATATACCCGGTATCGTTATGTATTTAACTAAAGTATATATTTCCTTATAGCATGATAGTGTTGGTATACTAAGTTCTTTATGATTGGTGAACTCAACATGTACTTCAACCTGTGGAAAATGATGGCTGTTGGATACACTGGGTCTTGTATGATATCATGTGACCACGTTTGTCACTACGACATACCGTAACAGTGGAAATTTTCGCGTCAGAAATCTTTTGCACTGAGCTGGGTAAAATGAATTTCAATTTTTTCAAATTCTGTAGAATTCAAACATCAGTGGTGTAACATATAACAGCAAAAAAGTAAAAGTTGCGTGCTTTTACTTTCCTGCTAGTTTCTTGTCCCACAAAATGCGCAAAAAAGTTCCACACTGAGAAACTTCCACTTTTACAGTACGTCACAAAGATAAGGAGAGCTACATTATATTCCACCTGCATCCTCATTTTGCAAAGATAAGAGAGGGTATTTTCTCTCCGCTCACTAAAAGTTTAAAAAAGGATTAGCTTTATTCCAGTTAGTATGTTTGTGCATGGAATATATATACGATACAGTCTACGCTTACATACGGTGTATACTGGGAACACAGGATGTGCATCGCTGCATCTATTGCATCAATCTCCAAGATTTTCGCCCTCGATGTGGCTTGATTTGGGGTGAATATCGTGCAGAGTAGTAGATATGCCAAAGTAAAACCTTTACAAGTGTTAGCAACTTCCCCCTTCCAGTGGTACAGGCTTAGCACTACCAATAAGCTGCCTACGTGTGCGGGTTTATGTGGCATTGGTTTTTGTCCAATGATAGCTCCTGCCACGCACGACGTCCTACCGGTCCCTCAATGTCCAGACATCCCAGCTGACCGTCACGGGTTGTCCATGGTCCAGAGAGTGACCGTCCGGTCGGCGCTGGACGTGAGGAAGCTGAGGTCGCTGGGGTGCCAGCGGCACTGGATCACCTTGTCGCGATGCTCGGCGATCGTCGACGTCGGGATCGGCTTTGTGATGTCACCTGGGGTTGGGATGGAGGAAGAGTGATTGTAAACACAAACCACAACCAAGAAAGATGACATGCTAATTAACATAACATAAAAATCTTTTTTCACTTACAGGAGGCACCAGCAGACAAACAAAATGTAAGTGGCATCAATGGACGAAATGATATCATGTGGTTACCTGAATGAAATCACATCACCCATATGTACACTTTTAATACTGCTCAGTCATTACATCCTGAATGAAGATTAGTATCATCAATTTACACGTACTGTATAAGCTGTTATTTTCGCGAGGGTGTAATTTTCATGAATTTCGCGAACACAGTTGGATCGCGAATTGAACAACATGCGAAAATGTCGCGTTGCCTACGCTACACTGCATTTACGATACTGTTGGCGTCAGATAATGAAAATGCCACTGACATCCTCATTCGCGAAAATATCTGTACGCAAAAATAACAGCTTATACAGTATACCAGGTACTCAGATGGAATAAACTCCTTCAATCCCAGTCATCTTCTGGAATGCTGATGTACTGTAAAACTAGTAACATTTGCATATCAGAGATGATGCCTTTTTTTGTGGCATGAAACTTTCAAAAATTGGCATTGGCATTTAATGCATTGTGTAGAAAAAAGCTTTTGTGTGCCTTTTAATTAGTGAAATGTCTGGTTTTACAATAATCATTACACAAAAGGATCAAAGCACCTTTATTTGTTCACTGCTGTTAAACAAGAACTTAACTGTTGTACTGAGTATATTGCAGTGTATCTGCATCTCTGTGTATGTGCATGTGGGGGGAGGTGTCTTGTGTGCCCATATGCATGTTTGTGTGTATGTGCATGTACCCATCCGTGTCTATGTACCGGTACATTTCTGGGATGTGGGCAGAGTTGTAGATTTTACATTTGCCCGAATATGAAATACAAGAGTCCAGCACCCCTCACCTTGTAGGTTGGCCAGTTTGATGGTGCAGTCGTAGGATCCACTCATCAGGTAGAAGTTGCTGGGCGAGAAGCGCAGGGAGCGAATGTCCGAGCTGTGCGACTTGTAGGTCTGTAGGGGGCGCCCTCCGTGGATGTCGTATAGCATGCATGAGGCATCCTCGTGGCCCGACGCTAGCAGCCGGCCCGATGGATCCACGGCCACTGCAGCTGCACCGCTCCCTGTTTGTAACACACACACAGAAAGTAATCATTAACCCGTTGAGGACGAGTCCCGAGTTTACTCATGCAAGTGTATATGGGAAATGTGTGTTGCAGCAAAATCAGTCGGTCTTCAACGTGTTAAGTACCCTTTTTAGGCTATAACGAGATTGTCACAATGACAATGGCATCAACAACAACAACAATATCAAAAACAATGATGATGACGACGACGATGATGATGATGATTATAATAATAATAACAAAAACAATAATAACAATAACAATAATAATGTCAATAATAATAATAGCAACAATAATAATAACAATACCAATGATAACAAGACAGTGTTTTTCATCGAGCAAATTTCTGTCACATCATGATCCTCCAAACCAGCCTTCTAATATATATCTTTGTTAATTTTACGCATACTATTACAACAGAGGTTGCTGCAGAAAACTGAAAAGGCTGGTACAATGTACAGGTGTAACAACAACCACTACATACAACCTAAACATAAACATGAACAGAGGTTTTCATAATGACAGATTTCTACCTTCTCCACTGTCGGACCCCGGAGAGCCGATAATTTGCACGCATCTCGGAGTCCGCACATCCCACAGCCGCACAGTGTTGTCTTGGGAACCAGACGCTAACATGTTACCCGACCATGAATAAAGGGACAGTACGTGACCTGCAGGAAAGAGAAAGGACATTAGCAGTGCAAACGAAATGCATGTCCACAGTAATGAGCATTAAAACAGGGAGAAATGCTACAAATGTTTGTGTGTGTTTATCTGCTTTGAGAAGAGCACAAGGATATAACAATTATCTGTCAATGATTGAACAAGAATACTGTATATATGTAAAAAAAAAAAAAAGAGGGAAAAAAATGAGGCTGCATCATCTAAGACACCAATGAGAGATTTGTGAGATAATGGTATCATTTCTTCTAATTTCTGTACAGTTCATGCATTTTCAATAAAACACTCACTGTTCTGTTTATCTGCTTGTACTCTTTTTTATACAAGTCAGTGTGAGAATGGAGTGGAGTCTCCCTTTAAAATCAATAGGGAGCTTTAGATTTGCGGCGCGGACGTTTGAGATGACGATTGCTTTGGACGTTCTCCTCTCTCCCTGCGTCATGCTAAAAAGTAGCTTTAGATTACATGGAGACGTAACTCACAAAAAATAAAATGGCACCCCCATATGATCAGTGCATGATGCAGCTCTCTACGTCGTGAATTGAGCGACACAAAAACAGCCTAGATCGCGTCTTGAAAACTGAGACGATGTGAGCTATAAATAGATTGTGTCTAATAAACTGCGCATGCTCACAACATGTTTTCTCCCTCTGAACGGCCCCGTTGCGAAAATCTAAACCTCCCTAATAGTAGAAGGGGAGTGGGAGGAAGGGGGTACATGGACCCCTCTCCCCTCTTTTCCTGCCACCCTCACCTGTGTGGCCCGCCATGGCGTGCATGGCTTGACCCTGCTGGCAGTCCGTCAGGCAGATGCTGCAGTCTCCAGCCCCGGCGCTGATCAGCGTCGTCCCACAGGGACTGTCCTGGAACACCAGGTCCCTCACGGTCCCATCGTGGAACGACAGGTCCACATCTGGTCCTGAAGGGAGAAGAATGGGAGTGGGAGGGGATGGGTTAAAGGAAAAGACAATACAAAACAATAATAGTATGTGTTTCTGCAAGATTGTGATTGTCTATGAGAATCTGTTGTATGTAAAGACAAACTCCTAGCCCAGATCAAGGGAAGAAGACATAACTGTTTGTCTGTCTGGCCTTGAGTTTACAAAGTTTCTAACCTATATTCTCAAGGAAATTTTGAATTCACTGTCAATTACAAAGCAGATAATGTCTCAAGTGAAACCATAGAAACCAAGCCATGACTGGATCAGAACCATGATATGGATAAATCAAATTACAACCATGGTCTAAATTTTGAAATAATTGCACAAAAGGATTATCAAAACCCCTTTCAAATATGAGCACCTGTAATGAGTAACTCCTTTTTTTTTTCAATTCCTATTTCCACATCTTCTTTCCACCTGTATCAATCAAAATTTTGCTCCACTCCTCTGGTTTTGTTGTACTGGCCAAGGCAAATTTCACCGACCCTGGAACAAATTCTTTGCCCTACGTGCAACAAAGCAGCATATCATAATTTTTAAATGTATCGATGAGTTACAGTCACATATTTAGAGTTTATTATGAATCATCATCTCACTCTTGCTGTTGAATGTCAAGAGAGAATTGTTAAAGAACCACATTATGGACTCACCACTCGCATTGCACTTGTCCGGGTCAAAGCGCACCAGCTTGATGAGCTTGTCATTGGAGCCCGTGGCGACGAGGTTGCCGGAGTGGCTCCAGGCTACGCAATAGATGGAGCCCTTGTGGTGACGCATGCGCTTGAATAGCACCTTGGGCTGTTGAACGCTGCCCCCACTGGCCAAGCAGGGATAGGGCAAGAGAGGGAAAAGAAACGGAGAGAGAAAAAGGAGACAACCAAATCATGTGAAATGGATGAACTTTGTCTGAACTTACCGAGGTGTATTTAGGATGTATCAAGCATGCTACTCGAGTAGATTTAAATCAAGAAATTGATAATGCAGTTTGAAAATGGAAAGTAAAGTTCACTCCTATCTATGTCTTGACATGACCACAGTTTTGAATTCAATCAAATTCAAACTGATATCTTCTAGACTTTTACTTGTCATTCATTTTTCAGTACCCTCAGTATTTTCTTACACAGTATTTACACAACATGAACCACAGTTTTGGTACCTTGAGGATCTTTAACCATACCTGGATGCATTTGCACCGGGATAAACGCATATCCGCAGCGTCTTAGAGTTGGAGCCGACGGCATAGAAGTTTCCGGTGGGGTCAAAGGTCACAGCTCGGATGGCTTGCACATCCTCCAAACTGGTGATGGCATGACAAGTGGGTTTCCATATTGTAATACCACCCTGAAAAAGGAACAGATCTTGAGAGTTGATTAAACTGTTTAAGAAGTCTCAATTTGTTTGTTTGTGTATTTTTGAATTTTTTCATCTCTTCCTTTCTCAGGAAGGGTTCGAATAAAAATTGTTTCAAGGTTAAAGGTCATAACTGCATTAAATTTCTTTGATGAAAGGAAACTATCAGTACTTTAAAATGTATTACATGTATATCATATCATACATCACATAATTCAATCTCTCCCCTAAATGTAGAACATTCCTATAATGTCCAACTTTAAACAGATTTAATTTATGTGACGATCAATTCCTTTGAATTCAATATTGAGCAGGATTCTGTACACATGGTAGTCTGAGATAGTTTATGTGTCAGTGCCAACAGGAAAAAAATCAGCAGTGATATGATATATATTCGGATTAGGCTGCCATTTGTTAATATAAGCTTACAGTTATCAAAGAGCATGGAATGGGCAATATTACATTCTAATAGAATCTATTCATGATTTTTCATCACATAACCATCATATTTATACACAATAAAGTCATTAAAAAATGTAAAATCTAGTGATTTGAGGGAAATATATATGACAATTTAGATTTGTCCAAAAATTGAGAGTTCTCAATATATTCAATCTTGTTGTCAACTCTTTCCCATTCTTTACTGCCTATGAATTCAATTTTTTTTTCCTTCTTTTTAAGGTATGATTATCTGGTGGCTAATTAGGTGATCCGAGTATCCTCTCGGATCACCTTCTGTATCTGTACGGATTCTTTGTTCTTCTTCTTCTTCTTCTTCTTCTTCTTTCTTTATTTCTGGACAAAAGTTGTGTATCTACTTACTCAGAAAGTTTTCAGAGTATCAATTTCAAACTCATACCATATATGTATCATGTCCCAAAGACGACAAATCTAATGTATCATAGTGATCAGTAGACCGTGACGTCACTATGACGTCATTATATGAAAACACATTCTCAATCATATCTCATTAATGGAATAGAATTTTTCAATGAAATTTACGTCACATGTATTTCAAGTTATGCGCATTCTCCTCATATTCTCAAAATTCATATTTTCTCTTAAAACGTGCGCGTACTCGAGCTCAAATTTTTTTTGCACACGTTTCAGACCATTTAGAGCATTTTTTGAAAAATTGAAAAAATTGAACGGACGCGTACGCGCGCGCACATATAGGCACGCACAGCTCATATGCAATGGAAATTTCCCATTTTTTCACACTTATTGGATGCCTGAAATGTCAAGGAATATTTCTACCAAGTTTCAAGTCAATCCGACTCAATATGACGTCATACGGACCCGTCAAAGTTGAAATTCCGCGCGCGCGTCAATGGCGATATACAGTCCAACAATGCCAAAAAACCGCCAATTTTGAATCCGATTTTACTCGTCAGGATGGACGGTGATCCCCCATTTTCTTTACATATTCTGAAAGCTGATGAGTTGTACATGTCAATTCATGGGTTGGCGATGCTGGAAAAATGATTAAAAGATATCAAATTTCTTAATACAATTAAAAAAGTAAATTTTCAAAATGACGTCATCAAATTTCAAATTCACTCGAGCGTATCTCACTTATCCTTTGCCAATTTTCACCCAGATTTCAGTATGTTGTAGCTTATTAAATACTCTTTCATAAATGTAATAACAACATTTTGATTGGATGACGGTATCACCTCGTAAAAATGGATTGAAAGTAATCTTGTCAAATTTGACCAGTTTACGTGTTATCTCTATGGGAGTGCAGTTTTTCTGGAAATGAAAATTGACATGACTGTCCTTTTCGAGCACTAGCTCACTTATGCTTCGGTAAATTTCTCCCAGATTTTGATATGTTGTAGCTGAGACTTTGGGCTATCGTAAGTGTGCCCTTCGTTTTTTCATACAGTGTCGGGATCATGTCCAAAAACTTGGTTGAAATTAAAGCTTATCTTCGATGTATTGAGATATTCCTTTCTTTTTGCAACTTTCTTTACAATAACTCAAGAAAAACAAGCTCTATCAGCCCAATATTTTGCACATGTTTAGTTCATGTCACGTACATTATTTCATAAAATAACAACTACTTGATCAGACGTCATCTTGGGTATGTAAATTAGGGTCAAAGGTCATAAATGTATCATCTTGTATCTTGGTGAATACATGTCCTATCTTTTCCATATTTTGCACACGTAACGACCATGTTACAAGGATCATTTCACAAAATAACCACTTTTTGCTCAGATGCCATCTTGGCTGTGCAAAGTGGGGTCAAAGGTCATATGTACTTCTTTCTTTATCTTCGTTATGACGTGTTATCTCTATGGGAGGGAATTTTTGTAGATGTGAAAATTGACATGATTGTCTTTATCGAGCACTAGCTCACTTATGCTTCGGTGAATTTCTTCCAGATTTTAATATCTTGTAGCTGAGACTTTGGGCTATCGCAAATAAGTCATTTATTTTTCATACGATGTCGGGATCACGTCCAAAAACTTGGTTGAAATTAAAGCTGATCTTCGATGTATTGAGATATTTCTTTCTTTCTGCAACTTTCTTTACAATAACTCAAGAAAAACAGGCCTTATCACCCCCATATTTTGCACATGTTTAGTTCATGTCACGTACATTATTTCATACAATTACAACTACTTGATCAGACGTCATCTTGGGTATGTAAATTAGGGTCAAAGGTCATAAATGTATCATCCTGTATCTTGGTGAATACATGTCCTATCTTTCCCATATTTTGCACACGTAAAGACCATGTTACAAGGATCATTTCACAAAATAACCACTTTTTGCTCAGATGCCATCTTGTCTGTGCAAAGTGGGGTCAAAGGTCAAATATACTTCATTCTGTATCTTCGTTAGTGTATACGGAATTGTGTACCATAGATGGCAGGTCTGACTCCCTTTTCTAAATGAGAATCCAAACATCACACGGCCAATGTCCACTAAACACAGATGAAACCGGTATGGTCATGCCTATTGGGATCAGGAGACTCAAATCGTTGATTTACGAACAGATCGGATCACCTAATTTGTCAGTCTTGACAAATTCCGAGTCTAGTTTTGTGGTGTTTTTGTCATATTAAACTGGAAAAGTCTTTTATCACTAGAAAGCTTTGAGTCTGGAGAACTGAAAAATATATCATAATTATACACAATTCCGAAAATAGACTGATGAATGCTATTATTCATCCAGTGAAATAAAATGTTTTTTTTTTTATCCTATGCCACAAAGCTGGATGCACTTGTTCGCTTTAAAAGCACAGCTTTTTAACAGACCAGCCTTCAACTGGGAGGTTGCCAAGAAAATTGATTGTTTATCGGGAAATAGCAAAATGCTGCCAGTGATACAGGCAAAATGTGCATCCCTTTCTTTTTATCTCAAATTCAGAGACAAATTCTTGAAATCTTGCTTGATTTTACCAGATTTTCATGATGATGTTGAACTGAATTTGTTGGTACCATGGAGAATTGTTTATAAGTAAGGAAATTCCAAGAATAGTATTCCATTGCATGACCAGCAAATGTGATGGGTATTAGCTCTGCAAATGTGCGATGCTTTATGCATTTAAAGTAAAGGATGATATGATTATTAAATATGATTATTATCCATGGATAAAATTTGTCAACTTGACTTTTGATGGGTAACAAGAATATGATGGGAATGGCGAGAGCAAATTAGATGACTGTAAATGCCAGTTTGGGTTGAAGTACTGTGTTGCATATTTCAAATAATGCATAGTTGTTTTTAGATTGAATGGACCAAGATAGTGCCTCATGTGATTGTTACAGAGAAGAGCACTCTAACACAGCAAAATGACATTACACTGTAAAATTGGGATATATGGGCATGCAAGATACGGCCAACAAATCACTTCGCACACTTAATGCAAATGCTGCTGAAGGTGTGCAAAGGAGGACATTTTCGACTGGAATGGAAACAGCACAATATTGCTAATACTCTCTAAAATGAAGATATTCAGAATGCAAAAGAGGACTAGTATTCTACACCACACAATAAAAGACAAGGGCTACTGACATGCATTTATACCAGTACAGACCAACAGGTACATGTGCCAAAAAAGGAGAAGAGGAAAACAACAACAACAAGGTGAATCATTTTTCAAAAGGAGGAAAAAACAAATGTGACATTTGTGGGTATTGTGTGATGAACACATTTGGTATCAGCACACAGCACAGAAACGTTATAAGATGCTTGGAACCCCATTAAAATGATGTCAATTTGAGGGTTGTATGCCAAAGTCTCAGGTTAGTCCACTAGCAATGCATCTTGAACTCACATACCGGTAAACAATGGGCAAACTTGTGACCGTGTATTTACAAATTTGACATACATTGTACATGGATTTGTCAGAAACATTCCCCGTATGGTATGTGTGAAAAAAGTAAGTACTGTAAGTATGATTCAAGCCAGGCAGTTTCTGGCAATGGGTTCATTCCCTTTCTTTGTGTATTGCAAAATGGAGATTAAGTTCCCCCGACATTATGCCGACAGGTCTAATCTACAATTTTGGCTCCCGATTCCCAATTTGTACCTTTCCTCTTGGCTTAATAGCCAGATTGTTTTCACAAGGTAGCTGTCTGGGCGATTGTCGAGGTGATTGTTGTGGTGAGGGTCTCCCGCCAGCCACCTCCGCGGGGGAGTTGTTTCTGACAGGGTGCCCGGCGACAGTGGGGGAGGCATCTCCCATGCCAAACTTGATGGGCTGCTGTTGTTGGTGGTGGTGCTGTTGGTGGTGCTGTTGGTGGTGGTGATGGTGGAGGGGGTATTGTGGTTGTTGCTGTGGTTGTGGTGGATGAGACTGCTGCTGCTGCTGCTTCGAGGGGTAATACTGCTGATTCAATTCTCTGGAGACATCATGTTGCTTGTGGTGTTGCGGCGAATGTTGCGAGTGAGATGCCGCGGAATGGATGGGCCGCGGCACCTCAGCGGTTGCCGGTGGCACTTTGGTGTAAGTGACATTCTTGAGGTTCCCGCCCGGTCCGAGGACCTCGCCGAAGGACGTTTCCAGCTGCCGCGTGGGCGTGAGGGGGCTCGGGCTGCCGCTGCTGGAGCTGGCGGTGCGCTGACTGGCTCTGGACTGGTACCGCCCATGTTGGGACTGCTGCTGTTGCTGATGCTGTAAGCCCTGGTGGTGAAGAGGCACCCTGCTATTGCTGAGTATGGGGGAGGCCTCTGGCTCTGGCGTGTGGTTCATTTGACTGTAAGGCACCTTCGGGGTGCTGGAGTTCACAGAACTCGTAGGACGAAGGATGAAATTAGGGGGTGTGACCTGCTTGGGTTTTTTTTTTTTTTTTTGGGGGGGGGGGGTCCCCATTAACCACAGACATTTTTCGTTGTTGGTTGGTTGGTTGGTTGGTTGGTTGGTTTTGTATAGTGTGAATGAAGGCAAAATGGAAAGGGGAAGAGACAACACAAACAACACCATTACCACCACAATAATCATAGCCATGCAGGTCATGCTGTGCTGGGTTGACAATAACATTGCTGGGGCATGTTTCTCCTGGCAAAATCAACAAGCCCACAGAGAAAGTTATTTTGAATGAAAGCACCAAAATGAAAGCAATTTGGATGACCAAAAGTATCAGGCCTGCACTATCAATAAAACCATGTACAACCACTGGAAGGTCGGTATTCATCTTTAAAAAAAAAAAAAAAAATGATGATTAGCTTGCTTTCATCATGTGACTGTGAATATGGTCCAAAAGAACTCTTACAGCACATTTCTGAAAATTCATATTTTTTCAATCATTTTGGTGTCAATGTGATTGCATCAATCTATGGCTTGTTAAACTGCCTTCAGTTTCAAAAAATTTTCTCTTTGGGGGCCAATTTCTTCTTTCCAACAGCACAAGATAAAATGAAAAATATCACTGTAAACTTGGATAACTGTGAGGTACCACATGGGGGCAAAACATACGCAGGATATCACAAAACTTCTGCAGTAATCTACGTGTAACATTCACGATACATTGCATGCAAGTGGTAGGACATTTGCACCACGCTTTGCTCATACCATGCGATACAGCAGATGTGTTTTACCACTTCCTGTGACATCTTTCAGACAAACAGAAAAAAAATAGTTCTCCACCCCCCCCCCCCCCCCCCCATCCTCCCTTTCTGTAAGGTGTGGTCATGATGTCGCCCAACACTCTGATGATATCTACACAGCTGTTTCAGCTGTTGCAATTCTTTGGGACTGCTTTAAGCTTATTTCCTCTTGGTTTCTACCATTCATTCAACTAGAGATTACATTGTAAATTTCGGTCCAATCCCACCCTTAGTTCCCACTGGGGAAAAACAACAACAACAACAACAACAACACCAAGGAATTAGGTCATACGGGTACGCTGAAAAAAGCTATGCATTGTGACTTTTTGGGAGACTAACAACCACGCAGGAAAGCAACTGGTGCCAATGTCTCTGATACTATATGAAAACTTGTGTGAATTTATCATTGCATGAATGTCTAGATGCTGCCATGTTTCATATCTTGCTATCCAGTATAGAATGGATATTAAATGAAAAAGTTTGATAATCACTGCAGTGATGAACTAATTTTGCTTTGACTGAAATGTACGACTCTCAATGGTTCAAACTCATGATGGAAGTGGATAATGATGAGAAATCTGCCTGACAATGAATATTCATAGCCTGTGAATAGGGCCAATAATTCAAATTTCATCATGTGGTTTGAAAACTGTGACTCTGAAACTCAATCTTTGAGCAAGCATAGATATCCTTCTCTCTTTCCCCAAATTATTTTCTTTTCTCTACGAATATAGTCAGGACTTGATTTCCCTTTTTCACGGCAAACTGTCACTCTGGCACTTTCCCCTTTGTGAATGTCTGTTTGTCTGTCTGTTTATCTGTCTGTGTAACTACTCCCTCTTTCCCTCTCTCTCTCTTCATCTCTCTCCAACATATTTCTGTATGCACAAGTCATCCCTTGGTTTACCACAGGAGGGAAAGAGGAAATGGATTTGGGGCTGTTCTACATATATTCCGACCCGACCGACCGGCCAGACCAACATGCACTGATGACTGGAATCAGTTGTGGCCTGTCTAGACGGGCTGGAGTATGATCTCTTGTCACAGCAAATCAAACACCCTGGATGATTGCATAATCCAACGTGGGATGGGCTTGGCATGTTTTGACAGCCATATTTGTCTGTCCTGCAAAAGCTTAAAGGGACTGTACGGTACTGGTTGAGGTGTGATCGTTTTCATGAGATATTTAGAAACCACTCTATGAAATGTTAAAGAGCATACAATTCTGACGGGAATCGAAAATTTGATGAAAAGTGGTTTTGAGTTGACTGAGATATCTAAAAACAAGGTAAAACAAAGAGATCCTAATAAAAGTTGTGGCCTGTCAATTTTATAGGATTGCTTTTTTGGATATAATCTCAGCCATTTTGAGGCCATTTGTTATCATATAAACGTTGAATCCTTTTTTAAATTACGTGGTCTTTCATATTTCACAAGAGGTTTCTCATTTTCTCACACACACACACAAAAAAAAAATGTTGTAAATAAACCTGAAACCTCACCTCAACCAGTACAACTTCTACAGTCTCTTTAAACATGCAGTAAGGCAACGATCTGTTAAAACTCGCCTTGGTGCTCGATTAAACGATGGGGAGGGAACTCATTACAACTTGCCAAAGCACCTTGTTTGTCTCAAACAAGGTGCCTTGGCAAGTTGTGAGAAGTGGTATTCTCATCTTTTGGTCCTCAACAAAGCATGAAGGTTTGTTTAAAGAAGTTGTCCCCTTGCTTTCTTGCCCTCTCATCTTGAACAAGGCAGGCCTTTGTCAGTGACCTTATGTTGTTCTTGTCTTGAACAAGGCACCTTGGCAAATTTCCATAATTTGCTTCCTTAACTTCTCATCCTGAAGAAGGCACCTAGCCGTGAATTAGCTTCTCATCCTAAAGAAAGCCTAAATGCCAGTTTGCAGTAGTTGCTCACTTCTTCTCTCTTCTTGCTCATGAGCATGGCATCTATTAAAAGCAAGTTTTCAAAGAGTCGCTTTCTTGCCACATGTTCAAGATTCCATACTACTGTAAAAGTGGATATTTCCGCGCGACTAATTTTTCGCGCTAGGCCGGGTCAGAAGAGTTTCGCGTGTTTTCAATTCCGCGGAATCAAGACATCACGCACAGGAACGTATGGCAAGCAAAAATATTCGCGTGTTTTTATTTTCGCGCTAGTTTCTGGTTGCGCGAAATGCGCGAAAATTTCCACTTTTACAGTATCCTCATAAAATGTAACCTAAACATTTATCTTTCCTTTTTTCTTTTGGGGGGGGGGTGAGGATTTCTCGTTCCCATAGAACAGTTGCCCACAATTTATGACATGCAGTGTATTTTAATTTGGGTATTCTTCTCTCACTTTATGGCAGCATAGCAGCAATCATGTTGCATTGTCTAATGATGAGTTAGTGTGAGTGCACAATGGCATTACATGTATGGCGTACATGTAGCTGCATGATAAGGTATAATATGAGACTCTCACTGTTAAGTCATGATGATGCATGCTTGTTTCAATTCAAGGTGATAAAAAAAGAAAGTGCAGGAGATCATAATGTTAAAGAAATTAATCCTGTCCTGATGCAATGCATTACACATGTATTTGGGAGTATGTTTGATATTAATCTTGCAGTGAATCAAAGTGGAAACTTACCCTTTAAGAATTATATGGCAACAGATAATATTTTCCTATTAAAACAATATATTCTGCTCATCAAGACTGAAATGCAGGAGCACTCCAGCATCACAACGGCATGAGCAAAATATCACACAAAGTGATTAATGAAGGTGCAAGATCAAGCAGAGGTCTTGAACTATCAATGCATGATGCATTTTATAACAGCAAGCCATCATAGTAGATAAAACACTCGTAATCACTGACACACCAAGATAAATCACAGCAAAGACTGACATCACCAGGATACACAAACAAATGAACCAACAGCAAACCAAGGAAGGAATAAACAAAATATCAAAATATGATCTCCTCACCTGTCTCGGGGCCTGCCCAATGATGGATGCGGTACTGCTATGGGCAGGACTGGTAGTCCTCATCCCGTTGCCCTGGCTACCACTCATCCCAACATTCCCGCCTCCACCCCCTCCTCCTCCTCCTCCTCCCATCAGCTCCTGTTCCAGCTGCTGCCTACGCTGCTCCCTCTCCTGCAACTCTCGCTGGGCGCGCTCCCTGTCGTGGCGGAACTCCTCATACGCCGCTGCTGAAGAATTCCTGACGTCCACCTAACAGCCATCAAGGTTTGGTGTGGAGGATAATTTTAACAAAATCAGTCAGACTGTCCTGGAACCATGTGGCATTATTCTAATCAACACTTTGCACACGTACATATTGTTGCGCGCATGGCAGATTGTCATTAACGCACTTCCCTGTGCATGGTAGATTGCCGCTAGGCTGTTGGAGTGCGCATTGGTTTAACAACATTCTGCCATGTGCAGCGAAGCAAGTTAACGACATTCTGCCATTCAAATTCACGATGA
This sequence comes from Diadema setosum, assembly GCF_964275005.1. Classification (NCBI taxonomy): domain Eukaryota; kingdom Metazoa; phylum Echinodermata; class Echinoidea; order Diadematoida; family Diadematidae; genus Diadema; species Diadema setosum. Next base: position 29,702,200 of record NC_092701.1, on the reverse strand, counting down.
TATGACATTCCATGAATACTCAATGTGAGTTTGAGGTGCTCTGTAAAATTTAGGACAGTACCATGGTGTAAGAATCACCTTTCGCAGAGAAGGATACAATTCTGAGACACTGTACTATGTCATAATACATGGCCTAGAGCATGAAACTACATTGTATCATTGGTAAAGGGTTCCAAAAGTACTCATATATGATGAAACTAAGTCCTCCAAATTACAAGATTATCCACAGGACTGTGATAATATCATCTTTACAGTAATCATTAAACTCCTTTAAATTGATCTAATTCCCCAATGGACAGGTACAAATCTCTGACTATCAGCCATATTGTTTAATATGATTATTCAAGTTTGCAGACCTTAGATACACAAACATTATTATAAGCACACTCATACACAAAGTTGTCTCTGGTTACGAAAGAGCTTGCCAAAGGCTTGCCAGATACAGCAGAATATACACAAACTGGATTCAAAGCATCCACAATGTACCAATAGCATGTCTACTACTGTAAGTATGTCATAAAACTCCTGGGGGATATAATTTCATGCTTAATCAGTAACCAGCCAAATTCAGCTATGTCGCAGTAATGGAGATTACATTTTTTATTCTGCTTTCGATGGAAGAGTGGCAGGTGTGCACATACTTTGACAGCTCTAGGTGATAAGTGGTATCATGGCTAACTTCACACATCATCATTAATGACTTTGAAATTAGAATGTTACAATTAGGCATGCTGATACTGCCCCTCCCCTTCCCCCTCCACATTCCTCTAACCAATCCCCCTCCCCCTCCCCCCTTGATAGGGGGATACACACACACACAGACACACAGACACACAAAAATATGTGACCAAGAGGTTTCCTACAAAGTGTATTTCATCAATGAGTGTGATATCATCATGGCTATAAAGAATATGAAAATGACTCCAGCATGTAGTACACTACAAACTAAACACTGTCTTCACCAGAATGCTATCCATGAAAGCCCCCTCATCCCTCCCTCCTCCCCCCCCCCCCCCCCCCACATAACATCGACAAAATTACATTGAAGACCCTCTCTCTCATAGTACTGTAAATACTGTATCTACATGTCTTTCCACTGGAGTATGTACACATGGTCTAGCTCTGGCATGATGCATGCCTTTATACTGTTTGTATTACTGTCACTGTCACTATCTCGCCTACAGTCATATGGAGTTTCTTCCATTGTAGATCTGTGTGTGTGTGTGTGTGTGTGTGTGTTTGTTTGTTTTCCTTGACGATGATAAAGAAATTAGAAATAATAATGAAGCAATAATCATTTCCATCTTATGGTCTGGTACCATTGGAATTGGGGGGGGGGGAATTAATGACGATGAGAGAAAATGCAATCTGTCACAGAAAACATAGTTTACGATGCAATACTAGTATCATCCAATACAAAGTGCAGTGCGGTACTGTGCATTCAGGCAAAAATAAGACCGGCCATGATCTATCTGCAAATACTCCCAAGCATTCAATTCTGTATATTTCTCCAAGACCAGCAGTGGTAAAAGGGAAAGCTTGATGTATGACATACAGAATACTGCATTTACTGCCCAAAAGGAACTCATCTCGTTTACATCATACTCCATAACCTAGCAACACATTCATTTCCTGGCGACAAATGCGTCATAATATGAAGGAACAAATTACAAATTGTATGAAAGCAATATCATTGCTCCATTCGTCAGTGGATTTTGACAGGTGAAGAAGGAGCTGCCCTCCTGCCAAATCTTCTGTATTATTACGCCAAGCGGGATGACCTTTCCAAATCAAAGCCTCTGACTCACGCTACCCAAGGTTTGGGGGAGGGGGGGGGGGGGAAGAAGAGGAAGAACAGAAAATCTCAAGCACTGTGAAGAAAGCATCTACATTTAGCTGTTCCTGAGGCAGTCACGGCGTATTCTAATCAATATTACCCCCATGGATGGTTCGTTGCACAATAAAATGAAGTCTGCGGCCAGGCCATCGCTTGTAGCATTGGGACCAACGATCCCGGTTTGAAGAATTCACAGTCTATCTAGTTTTTCTCGACGTTGGCAAATTTTGTGATACTGACATTTTGAGATCTGCAGAGGGTTTTGGCTTTGGCGAGGATGTGGTCAGAACAAATATCAGGCCAAACGGCTTCACTTGCTCCATGGATGTAAAAGAATTCAGTGTGGTGCCTCATTCTGGTACAGCACTGTATGAGCAGAGCAGAAGATAATAAGTTGGGGCTGCTTGTTCCCCACTCACAATTGTGAACGTTATTATAGGCAGCATACCACAAGCACAAAAAACTTCATCATGCCCTGCCTTGTGACATTTTTTTATTGATTAAAATATCAATATATTGACAGTCTTGATATATCACCCCTTTCATAGACACATGTACCAGGGTAGTTAATTTGAGATTACTGCTGTGTGTGAGCTAGCACAAATAGCAGCCAAAAAATAAAAAAATAAACCAACAATGAACAATTTAACTAATTTATCATTTGTCATCAATGTGCAAACTTACAATCTCTAAAAGCCACATTAATTTCATGAAGCTAGGTATGAAATACAGCGTACTTTGTCATGATAATCACAACCCTATAAACAGCTTGAATTGATTCCACTTTTAGCATGCAACTTTCCTATCAGTATCTACATTGTTAGGCTATAACCTACTCTGTCCATGGGAATATATAACTACACTGTACAGTATATGGATAAGATGTGCATAGAGGCAATGCACTAGTTAAAATGTTGAACAACAGAGAATAGACGTATGTCATTTTAGTACAATTCATATGGAAGACTCATGCAGAGACAACCTCAAAAAAGGGGCACAATTACCACAAGCTGAAATTTGAAAATAAAAATATCAGTTTGAATTCTTGTTTTTCACCAAGTTTTTCTTTTTTGCAGTTTTTGTTGATGTTCATTCATACAAGCATATGGGGCACAATGTGCCAGTTGATGCATACTAACAGTCTCTGTCTTGTTTACAGGTGGCCTGATTTTGAAAGGCCAAACAGAAAGGTGTCCTATAAAAATGATTTGATAAAGCATCTACAACGGTGAACATATCATACACACAAAGCAAGAATCAACATAGCCTTACACTCCCTTTAAATGATTCTCCAACAACTCATGATGTCACATCAGCTGTGTCTTTCTAGACTAATCATTAAAAAAAAAAAACAAGGAGAAAAAATTGTGAGTCACATGTAGCTGAAGTTTCTTCTCGACAGATGTGCTTGTGATTATCACCCTGACAGAGAAAGTTTTCCTCAGCACAGGAATGTTGCCGAACATTTGTTTTTAAAGGAAAGGTATTTGAGGTTCTTCTTTCTTGTAAACCCGGTATCACTTCAATGGAAGCATTTCGGTTGCACTAAAATACACACTGTGTGCATAAATAGTGATGTCTGGACTATTCACAATCACGCTTGTGTGATAAAAGATGCGTACAGAACCTTTTGGTACTCCATGTTTACCTCAATGATGTGAAAAGTGTCGTTGTAGATTCACTAAACTAGATAGAATGGGTTACGTGTTTCTCAGTTCTTTCAAATAACATTTCCTGCAACATGAATAGAATGAATCTTATGCATATTGATAAGTCATAGCATCAATGAATCTATTACTAAAGCTGCTCAGGTAAAACTTTGACAATGATTAATGAGTCCACCTTTCTTGCAGGCATACTATCACATTGTACCTGTATTCCCAGTTGTGTTTATCATGTTTTGTTCTGTTTTTCACGAGGGCTACAAAAAGTTGAGATAACTTTAATGATGGTAATCTACCTCTTTTAAACATGCACCTGCTGCTAAATTGGTCATAATCCCCCTCAGCTACAACAACCCTGCAGAGTCACAACAGCAATTTGCTGTTAAAAGTTGCTGAAACTTTTAATGCAACATAAATCCTCCAAACGGCAGGAATTCATGACAGCTACATTTGATATTCAGTCACATGTTTTCTTCCCTCCCATTTTCATGCCCCTGCCCCATGAGGTTGCATGCACTGTCTTCTTCAAAAATCACACATTTTGGCTTTGACAAAGAAAGAATATTGGTTGAGATGGACATGTATCCAACTTGATATTTAGCTATCCTCATCGGCAATGTTCAAAGTGCCCTGGGTTCTGGAGCAGTAGTACACGTACATGTACCTTCATACTTTAATATCAAGCAGTGTGCTCACTGCAGGCTCACAATTTTTCCCCCTTCCCATGTCCTTTTCTTGCATACATAAGGAGCTTGATATTGAATCATAATTCTGGTGTCATCCATTTAGACGTAGGAGTTTGGATTGACGAGATATTATCTTAAAACAGGAAATAATCTTTACATGCTCACACAAAATTCACACAATACCGTAGTTTCAAAACGCACTAATTTCTCAATCACTGGCAATCCCAGACTAGGTGTTTGGGGAGTTGCATCAAGAATTTGAAGCATTAAAATGCTCCTTGTGATTGCCAATATTCAAGTTGGTATTGGGCAGAAAATTGAGAACCACTACATGGTAGCTCCTAGACAACAAAGCTTGCTCAGTGTATTCATGTTTTTTTCTGCATTCCTTTTACTTGCCCTATGCCGGAGTGCTCAAAGGAAGCAAAACTCACAAAGTATGGTCTAATCATGGTTGAATGGCCATCCAAGTATTACAGCAAATTGAACAGTCTGGATGCTACCTCGGCTACCCCCCTTCCCTTACCAAAAAGAAAAAAAAAATTCATTCACTGGGAGGCTAACACTTTCTCACGAAATACTGAACAAAAGTCTGTCGGATGGGTAGGTGGGGGTTAAGCGAGGAAGTACATCGTTGTCACATTGCTGTAGAATGACTTTACAGCCTAGCGTGGTTTGTTTCATCACAGGATATGGGGAGCTGCTATGCCTAATTGGAAACAAGGCAGTTGAAGGAAATGCAGGGGAAAACTTACACCTACGCTGAACATACAGTACACACACCACGCGCAGACACCCTAAAGTTAAAGAGAGAGATAAATAGGCCAAAAATAATACACTTCCAGGGTTAAACACACAATAATCTTTAGCGTATGCCAACAGGGCAATGTCAGTTTGTAGTACTTGAAAAAAAACATGATGAATCATCCATATGTATGAACAGCATTACACTTTGCGAAGGATGAGACACATCAAATTTCATGTCATGCCAAAGAATCACACTGTCTCTATTTTGAAGCCTTACAGCCTTTGGAATATCTGCTATCTGTTGCACACAGTATCCCATCTATAGGTTTCTCTCCTAAACTGTAAAAGTGGAAATTTTTGAAGTTTGTGGAAATTTTCAAGCATTTCACGTCACCAGAAACTAGTGCAAAAATAAAGGCTCTCAAATGTTTTTGCTTGCTGTATGTTCCACTGATTAATGCTTGACTCTGCAGAGTTAAAAAAGCACATGAAATTCATCTCATCCTTGTCCGCAAAAAAAAAAAAAAAAAAAGGATTACTCACGAAAAAATATCCACTTTCACAGTACAGCATTTTCCATACTACATGTAGCACACACACAAAAATAGTTTCAGCTGCATAACAGCATGAATACATGTGGTATGGTAAAGTCAACGATTTTCAGAACTCCAATGTTGTATTACAGAACATAGAGTACTTTCAAACAAACTGATCTTTCTCACTTTACACAAATGCTCATCAGTATGATCGCTTAAAAGCTAGACAGAAATAAACAACTTCCCTTCTGTCTGGCAAGTTGGAATGTCTAACATTCTTTTTCGAAAGCAGTGTTTAAATCAACTAGAAAACAAAAACAAAACAAATAAGGCTTCATGCTATTTCTGGAAGTCCTTCAGTGAAAGGAAATTCAAGCTTTTGCATGAATCTGTCAGCTGACACATTCTAAGCCACTGTGCCATGGACAAACTTATTCTTTTTATTTCAACAGGCAGTACACAATTCATGTTCTCGACAATAAAAAAAAAATGACAGTCAAAGATTAGACATACAGTCGTACAATGTAGCTGTATAGAGTGAACAATGTAGTTGTAATATACATGAGTAGATATTGCAGCAAATAGCTGGAGTCGAATATTGAATTGCATACATTTTTTATTTTTTTGGTAGATCCTTCTATGCAAATGTGTGCGTTTGCATATGTGTGAAAACAAGCGTCCACAAACATGCAATCTGCACAATGCAAGCACAGGGCCCTGTTTTATGAAGAGTTATAATTGATTATATAGTTGACTTTTGAACTATCATAAGTCTATGGCAGCCTGTGTGGTAAGGAAATTTATAGTCGATTATATCTTTGATAAAACGGGGCCCAGTTCTATCAGTCAAATTTTGCTATGTACATAATATGGAGACTGGCTACTAAAGGGATCGTACAGTTTTGGTTGAGACCTAATATCAGGTTTCTAAACATTTTTTTGTGGGATAATGAGAAACCTATTATAAAATATGAAAGAGCATGTAATTTTATGAGGAATTCAACGTTTCTTTGATGAAAATTGGTTTTGAAATGGCTGAGATATCCAAAACAGAGCGATTCTAATGGAGTGTGGGACCCACACTTTATTACGATCGCTTTGTTTTACTTTGTTTTTGGATGTTTCAGTTATTTCAGGCCCGATTTTCATCGAATAAACTCCTCATAAAAATTCCTCTTAAAATGGTATGCTCTGTACCATATCATCAGTGTTCTCTTGGTATCTCGCAAAAAGTTAAAAGCCCAATTCTCATCTCCACCAATACTGTACCATCCCTTTAAAGAATGGCCAACCAGCAACAAAAGAAAGGCATGGCCATGATGCTGCATTATATTATCATAGAGAATTGTATAAAACTACATTTGTAACTAACAAAATACAAGAATAAAAGTACAATGTATGCAACTGCACAGTGCATTGATTTGTGGGGGAAAAAACGCTTCCAACATGGTTCATAACAGTGTTAAAATTGCACAGGTTGCATTAACAATGTGTTTGTATGTGTGACAACTTGATGTCCCCCCTCAAACCCCACCGAGAGTCCCAAGAGAGATGTACAGACGTAGCTGACGGATGCAGCTGGTTGCAAAACAAACATATCGTCATTACATAGACACAAGTTCATCTCTGAGAGCAAAACACTGACTGAGGATAGTATGAGAGAGAGAAGGAAAGAGGAAGAGAGAGAAGGAGATAGAAGTGACAGAGTCATTTATTAGAAAATGCAATTTTGAGAGCATGTGCATTGCATGAGGGAGGGATGGAGAGAGAGAGAGAGACGTGGCAGAGTTGTTTATATTATTAAAAGAAAGATGCAATTTTTTTTTTTTTTTTTTTTTGGGGGGGGGGGGGTGTGATCTTCCGAAGAAATATAATTACATAATGATCCAATGAAAGCAACAGCAACAACAACAAAATGGGATGAGTACACACAAAATACCACACATGATGTGTGTAAACATCCATGTGCACCATGACAGTGAGACCAGGTTGTGTTGCACACCGCACTCACGTAGGTCTTTAACATAGCGACTGGCGGATGACTCACCTGTGTGTTTGTGTTGGCTCGTCCCTGCGCAGCCTGGCTCGGGGTCGGGTTACTGATGGAGAACGGAGGGACCGTCGGCTTCTCCACGTCTTCGGCGAGGGTCGGCAGCGACTCGCGCGCCGAGTTATTACCTGAGGAGAGCGGGGGTCAATGTATACGTGTAAAAGGCGACACTGTAGCTATCGCTCCACAAGTATCTAAATTGCATGGGAGACGATCCTATGCAACTCACTACATGCCATGTTCGTGCACAAGTTTGAGCGTACCCACAGACATCATAATCATATGCACATTTGTTGCAAGTGAAATGCCTTCTCTGGTTCAAAATGAGTCACATCACAGCACATGAGGCCCATTTCACATACACTGTACCTTGTACTGTATTACTTGAAAGTACAAGATATAGCAGTCCATGATTCAAAATTGTAACAAATCTTAATCCCAGTGGTCATCATTCCTAATTATGACAAATTAATTTGACAAGTTGCCTCTCGGTTTAGATATTGAGAGCTCTGTGCACAGTTCACTCGATCTCTAGGTACAGTGTAGAGAGTTTGTCAGTACATGTATGCATCATCATTCTGATTATCATACATGTGTATACTCTGCAAGATACCTTTGTATTTAGAGTTTTACTCTGAGATATTTCCAGGACTTGAAGGAGTCAAAACAGCTATCGATTCATACAATTCAAATCAACAAAACATTTGAAACATCAAAGTACAGTTACATGTAGTCCTCACATTAACACAGATCTACAACTGTTCATCTTACAGAAGACCTTCCTGCTAAGAAGTTGGCTACATTATTGTATGTAGCCTATTAAATTAAATTATTAAAGGAGATAGTATGACAACAAATAATAAATTAAGGTACAATTAAGAACCAAGTGAATTCAACCAACCACAAGAATGATGTACATGTATTCAAAGATGGTTTCTGAATGCTGGAAAATTATGCAACATGTATGTATAATAAACTCTCTAGCCCAGCCATCTGTAATGATACAAATTACCTTGAAATTTCTCGCACAGTACATTATGTACCCTTATTTGGCATCAAATTCAACAAAATATTGCAATTAAGTTTTGTTGAATTTGAGATAAAGTATTCAACTAATTTTTGCTTTAATCATACAACCTTTGGCTGAATCATACAAAAAAAAATCACATAGAAAACAAATCAGAATTCAAAACATAAGAAATTTGATACAGGTGATACACGTACATCCCTGTTATTACCGCTCTTACAAAATCTAATGAGACCCTACAAAAGGTTAGTCATTTATCAATTTCTCGCTTCACATAAATTTTCTGTTGGCTAATATCAAATTTTGATAGATCATCGATCTACTTTTTCATTTCATATATGTGACCCGCTACAACAAAAAGGTCCTAAAGTCGCGCACGGTCGAAGCCGTGAAAATCGAGTTTGAAGTCAGAGCATCATAATTGGTCAAAATGTAGGATTTTCTGATTTTGACATATTATTGGAGTCTGACATGTCTTCTATCATCTGTCGAAATTTTTAAGCAAAATGATGAAAGGAAAGACCAAAAAATAGCATTTTTCTGGGCCATGTTTTTGGCGTTTCAACCAAGCAGAAAACGGTTCGAAAATTTGGATTGAGCGCCACATACAGGCTCCGCCCCTAACAACGACCGGAGTGATCTCATTGGTCAGTTTGCTGCTTGCCGCTAACCGAAGCGTGAAGCTCGCACACTGCTAAGTCGACTGGTGCGTGAGGGCGGGGTGGGCTATGCCCAGCCGCTTCTCCTGGCATCCTGGTCACTGATTGGTCGGTGAGGAGACCGCCGACGCTGTGCTTGAATGAGCATTTCGGGGGTTGCTAGGGTTTACCTTCAATTGTCCGGAGGTGAAAACTGACTACGTGCCCCTTGATCGCAATTGCGTCGCAAGGAAAACTTTTAGGGCGCTTTTCTCGAAACAGTGATTTCCCATACGTCTCGACATGCTCTCTTTTAAACATCGATATCTCCACACCCGATTATTTTCATAAGATGTGTTATATATCAATTTAAAGCAGAAAGATTAGAAAATTTTGTCATGCAATTTTCAAATAATCGACCTCACCCCACCCGACTTTAGGATCATTTTGTTGTAGCGGGTCACATATCAGCATAATACAGTGGACTCCTGTTATAACAAAGTCCTCAGGAAAGGCAGTTTTCTTTCGTTTATATCACAATTTCGTTATAATCGAACAAAATAAACAATACAAACCATACAAGCTTGTAGAGTGGATAATTTTGCGACATGAATTTTTACAGATGTACTTCATTGTAACCAGAATTTTGTTATAACGATGTTCATTATAACAGGAGTGCACTGTACAATAAATTTACTACAAGAAAATTCCTTAAACTATATACTATTTTTGCCCTGAAATGTGATATTTTACACGTCTTTGTTATAATTCCTACAATTTGTGCTACAATTCCCTTTGAAACATATTGTAGGGCATTATCCAGCACGATCGAGATATACCATCATGAATGATTAAATTAACATTAATCGTGAATTGACTTTATCATATTTAAAGCATTATATATCAGCTTTGCAAGTACCTACACATACAGACCTCTGTACTTAAGTTTCTTGTCAAACACCAACACCCCCCCCCCACACACACACACACACACATTTCTGTCCCACAAAAAGGCATTATTCCTTTGAAGCCATCAATGCCTGCCACTGCATGTGCTTCAAATGGGATGACTTTTAATTTCTACATTGTAGGTTATTTGATTAGATGAAGGCAACATAAACTTTAAGAAACCACCCTACCGTACTTCAGCCATGCTGCAAAAAGCTACAAGATAAAATAACAAATCAAAATAGGGTCATTAACAAGAGACCCGCGGGTCTAGCGCTCACCTGAGTATCGCAAGTTCACCTTTCACGCAGTCACTAATCTAAATTATTCACAGCTCTACCAAAATTTGACCAGGCATTCTCAAGTAGAAGACGAAAATGTACAATAAGGGCCCAATTTTTTTTAAGATTCCTTAATATGGGGGGATTGGGGCCCCCTGGGGCCCTCTGGGTGGGGCATGGTGCCCATTTTGATAAATTGAGATCCTGACCCCCTAGGGAGGCTACCTACCAAGTTTGATGAAAATCCATCATGAGGTTTTCAGGAAGAAGATGAAAATGTACAATTCAGGCCCCCATTTGGACGTTCCCAACCCCCCCTCCCCCCCCCCCCCCCCCCCGCCCCCAAGAGGGGCACCCCTGGATCTGCTATGAACAAACTTGAAACTACAGTCATTAATGTACTCACTCATAGTATTATCTTAGCTCTATAACTTCTGATTCGAGAGAAGATTTTTAAAGATTCCTTCATTTTGGGGGGTTTGGGCCCCCCTGGGGGCCCCCTGGGTGGGGCATGGTGCCCATTTTAATAAATTGAGATCCTAACCCCCTAGGGATGCTACCTACCAAGTTTGGTGAAAATGGGTCATGGGGTTCTCAAGAAGAAGATGAAAATGTACAATTTAGGCCCCATTAGGACCCCTCCCCTGAGTCCTAAGGAGGGCACTCCTGATTCTGCCATGAACAAACTTGAAACTACAGTCATCAATGTACTAACTCATAGTATTAACTTAGCTCTATCACTTCTGGTTCTAGAGAAGAAGATTTTTACAGATTCCTTAATTTTGGGGGGTTTGGGCCCCCTGGGGGCCCCCTGGGTGGGACATGGTGCCCATTTAAAAAAATTGAGTTCCTAACCATCTAGGGATGCTACCTGCCAAGTTTGAAGAAAATCGGTCTTGGGGATTTCAAGAAGAAGATGAAAATGTAAAAAGTTTACGCACGACGCACGACACACGACGCACGAAGGGCGATCGCAATAGCTCAATTGAGCCTTTGGCTCAGGTGAGCTAATAATATCAATGCACAGAGGCACAAGTTGTCATCGCATCACTTCTGACATGTGTAACACATGATATGCCAGCTTAGGAGTGATTCAAACATAATCACACATATACAGTACAAGTAGAGAGCATGTACCAATACTCCTTCCAAATTGAGAGCGGCTTTTCCAGATAAGTTTGTAGACCACTCTACTAGTCATTTACACTAGAAATTTACACCGAACACTGTCAGTATGTTCAGTGATACTCTCCTTGTGAAAACATATCAAACAGCTAACACAAGCCTTCTATTGCAGCCATGAGCCTATTTTTCAGAGAAGCTGGAGGGAACATAGGATAAACAGAACAAATCAAAGATGCAGAAATGAAACAAAATCAGTTCAAACATTAAGGTGATACAAATATCAACAAAGAAAGAAAACACAACATAACAAAACACAGAAAATACATACTATCAAGAACAAAATAAATTAACAATAATCATTTAAAGTGTTTGTTTTCTTGAGGTACCCCAAGAATCACATTTTAAAACATGTTCGGAAGTTACACCATTCGAAAAGCATTTTGAAATGTGATTCTCTTTCAAATTTAATAGATAAATGCAGTCAAAGAGGGTTTTTAAAAGCAAAAACAACCTGACTGATATATCCTTACCTGATAACTTGAACTCCATTAATGATCTGGACAGCACTCCAGGGTCAGTTGTTCCATTGTCATCCTTTTTCTTTGCTTGATTGAGTAAGCTCTCAAGGTTTGGTGTGAGTGACTGCGATAGTGCCCGGGAGGTGGCCGAAAAGGGGCGCCCTCTGTATAGCGTGGGCGTGGAGGGCGAGGGCGATGGGTACATCCTCGTCTTGCTGCCCGGGGTGGGGGTCATCGGGGTCATGATCTGCTCCGAGAAGGACGTGCTCGGCTTGATGATCTTGTTCATGGACACCTGCAGTGTCCGCTGTTCGAAGGGGGTTGCGAAGGTGTCGTGGGGCAGGCTCTGCAGCCATGACAGCAGGCTGAGGTCCGCATCGTCAGCCGGGGTCCCTGTCATCATGCTCCGCAGGACGATCTGGCTGTTCTTGGCATCGCGGTTGATGGCCTTTTGCTGGCAGAACTCCACGCAGTTTTCAAACAGCAGTCCCTTCAGGACGAGCTGCACGAGGCGGTCCTTGCTCGCCGTGCTCTCATTCTCAGCCAGCGACTTGTCGACGGGCAGAAACCTGCTCACCAAGGGGTACACACTTTGAAAGCACTGCACCCGCGCACTGCTGGGACTCCAGTCCTTGTACATCTGGTGGTCCGTCAGGCGCGGCAGTGTCAGCAGCAGGCAAAAGGAACTGTAGTCCTCCTTGGCCGGGCAGTACGGCTCGAGTTCGCTGAGGCAGTTGACCACCTCCTCGCTGGAGAACTCCATCTGCAGGTGCTGGAAGTCCTCGCTCTTCATACACAGCATCTCCAGGAACTTGTGCTTGAGGATGATGTAGTGGAATGTCTTGGAGTCAAAGCTCTCGATGCTCTCCAGGGGCTGGATGAACTCCAGGGCATCGTCCCACTGTCCGTCCAGGATGAGCTGGCGCAGGAACAGCGCGTCATCGGAGAAGAGCCCGTTCACGATGCCACTCTCCCGCTCCAATGATCGCATGGACAGGTACAGCTCCCTCGAATGGAGGAAGTCAAGAACGAGTTTGACCACTTCGCTCTCTTTCACAGTTACATTCACAGGGGCCGGCATTGTGGTACCTCTGTGATTCTCAAGTTTAGTCCCAACAATTAAAACAAGACCTGTTGATTCTCACTTATGCAACTGATAGGATATTCCTCAGGTGGATAATATCGACAAGGCCATCTTCCTTCTTGCTCCTCACAAGATAGATTTTTACCTGGATGTGACAAAAAACAAAGCAGATACACAGAAAAAATGTGGTAATGAGCACTGGATTTAAAACTTGTCATCAATTGTATGTTTATATACAAATTTCGAGGTATTGATGTACTCAACTACATGTACACCATGCTACGATTACGCACATACGTCTTGACTAAAACTCTCACCGTCTCGACACTACCATGCAATGTACGTTAAATTGAGAAAAGGACTACCATGACATGTTCTTTATGCCATATCATCTGCACAATACATCTGTTTCGTCCATGTCTGTATTGATATTCCTAAGGAAAGAAAATGAATTAGAAATCACTAGAACTACACTAATTAGAAGTAACAACGTCCATAGTCTCATGCGCATAGACACGCACCTCCCCTAACTGCTGACATCAGAATCAAGCATGGGAAAGGCTCTATTATGGGTACTAGATTAATTTACAGTACCCTGTCTGCAGCAAGCCTCTTACACTGTTAATGTTCGACAGTTCGACAAGACTCAACTTTCGGAACAACAGTCTGTAGAATATCCCGTCACGCAAAGTGTATGACAGTAGGTTGGCCAACGACCTGCAAACTGGGGTAGTAGGGGATAAAGCTACTTGAAATTACTTGTAATGTGAAGTTTCTGGCCAACGTACCGACAAACCAACATACATGTATCTGATATCTTCCTTCTTTCTTTTTTTCTTTTCTTTCCTTTTAGGTTTTCTGCAGATAAGCCCAACTTTCGGCAATCATGCACTTTACAGCCCTATATCATCGGTGCGAGATTTTACCATAATTCAGCAGTGTAGCGAATTCAAGAGGTCTATCAGGCACCGCGGGTCGACAGCATTTGTTCCGCCCCGGTCCCGTGTGCAGGTGGGTGTGTGGGATCTTGTGTTGGATATGTACACAATATGTGCATAATATGTCGATGTGTGTGCGTAATGAAAGCATTTATGGTACGCCACCTTTGCTCTAATGCCCTTCCCCCTGCGCGGCGTGCATGATCAGAGCAAGGAGGTTCGAGAGCTGGAGTTACGACTGACTGTAATTATTCAATCAGCTGTCAGTTTTCTATGGATGGACAAAAGAATTCCACAGGTGCATTTGTGCCTTTGATGTTCGATGCTTGAATCCGCCATCTTTCTGAGCAATCTGAAGATTCATTCTTAACGCTAACATAATATCGGGATATGCTGCTCGTCTTATCAAATGCAATGAAATTTCACCTAATGATAAAGCATTATGAAACAAAAGTCAATTCCGTTCGATAATATGTGTAAAAGTGTAAATTTGAGCTGTATTTTGTGAAAGTGTTTGAAATTTTACCCTCATGGAAAGCCGGTTTTATCACTTTTCTCCGTATTTCCGCCAAATGAAACTAATTTGGTATCATCTTTAAGTATAGTTCTTTATGAATCAATATGTCAGATTAGCGTACAGACACGTGTAATTTTGATATCTATTTCAGCAATACTTGAGCAATTTCTATGCGCGCACCCCCGTGCCTTTACCATTGTCTACCACCCATTAAAGTAGAGATAGTGAAAAGCAATTACATTTACCATCACAAAGACATGTCCTTGGAAAGTGGCTGGTGATTATGCAATGAGACACGAGTCAATTGTCTTCGCATCTGAGCGGCAGATCCAGTTTGACACATACTTCAAATATTTTTGAGTGGCGACTTCGAGCATGGGATCAAAGCGAATAAGACTGTTGTGACTCCATTTCTTGAACCTCCTTGATCAGAGAGTACAAGATGCTGTGCATGCATGGCATGCCATGCAATTCAACAGTTGTAAAGTTTTGTCCTTCATTTGTGATTTTAAATTAGAAACTGTATTTTTCTCAAGCAGAGAGCTTGCAGAGAGCACATGTCCACTGTCCTGAGCTTGGCAAAATCATTCTGTGAAATAATGACCAAAAAAAATAATAAATAAATAAATAAACAAAAAGCTTAAATACCAATCCGCCAGTCTGTTACTGTCCACTATCTGCACAGTTAAAATGTATCTATTTATGGGCAGCCTGGCCACTACAACATTGTACAAATGTACACGCACACACACACACACACAAGCCTCTCCTGTCTACAACGGGTGGTTAGCGCTGCACGAATTGCGATGGCGGCGGATGAATGAAGGAGACATTAAAATACATGTAGCATATTTGCGCATTTATTGATGTGACTAGATAAGATGTTCAAAAATGGAAGCTACTGTATCGCAGACTTCTTCAAACTTTGCGCGACAACCATGGCAATTTTCCGCGATGTAACATTGTAAAGCTTAATAATCCTGCAGCGGAGAGCAAAGACATGCAATATCGCACAACAGTGTTCGATGGGTTAAAATCGCAGGGTGAGGTCTTTAGTGACATTATCACTTGTCAAACGGCTTTCCCTATACAATGGTGTACAACAAGAGCAGCTCGCTGGCTGCTCATAATACATTGTACGTGGTGGTTCATGGGATATCACCTTGGCACATGGGGAATGAGGTATACATGTAGTTGTAGATGTCCAACATTTCACACTGTACATTGAAACCGACACCCCTCCATTTTAGCATTGCACATAAAGAACGTACAACTTCAGTATTTCAACATGAGACTACTCACAGTGGTTTTACATTCTTCGCTGGGAATTTGAAGATGTCCACATATTACTGAAAAAAAACAATAATAAACAAGAGCAACAGCTGAGTGCTTCAAAATAACAACCCACGCGTTCGAAGCAGTTATCTTGGAGTGTGTACTGCAAATTGCAATTTATTTGAAGTGCACGCTTGTGAATTCAGAGTAAAACTTCAGGCAAATTGTGAGATCTATTGATAGAAAAACATTAGGGTGTTGTCCTGTAGCTGTTGATGTGTCTAACTAAAACTACCAATTAATGGGCCATACAGTGCATGATTGCCCAACTTTCCACTACACTGTACTGGTAGTGGTATAGTAAGGGTACTAGGTCTCGCGCAGGGACTTAATGGTCGCGCATAGCGAAACTGCGTATAGCAAGCAATATTACACGTAGAACTAAGCACAAAATTTGCCGATACGCCCACGGAATAAACATACCCGACAACCGCTAAACATGAGAAGGAAGCAGGTAAGAAATTTTGATTTCGAACGAATTTTTCACTAAATTTCCAATTTTTTCGAACAAATTTTTCACTAAATTTCCAATTTTTTACCTTGTAATTTACCTACCTTAGCTTAAAATCTGTTTTAAGGATGTTGTATCCTATTAGACGTGTCATCTCGCTTGTCTCGTTCGTAGCCGATAGAATTCGCAATTTGTTCGATTGATCGTTTATAATATTCTACGAAAGCCGCGTTTGCCGAAGCACATTACAGCTGCAGAGGGGCAGACACTTTCACGCATGAAACTACATAGGGCAGCTGCGCGACATTTACATACCCCGAGAAATTGAACGCATAAAATTAAGTCTGATATAAAACCATACAAACGGCGACAGCGCACTACTCCGTCATTGTATCATCAGGAGATTCTGTGAGGTGATTTTTCTGCAATTTCGTGATATTTATTGAGAAATTCGGGTACGATTGTGGAATAATTTCTAAGGTTATTATAAGAGCATCAAAAATTTTCGTGCGTGATATCTAGACCCCTCAACCATACTAGGCTATGCAAAAGCAGTTTAATTACATACACAGAATCTAAGTTCATTCTCATCAAACTCAGACAGACTTCAACGGTGGTAACGCCTAACAGTTAACGGGTATTCACACACTACTGTAAACTAAGTTACAGCTAACACTAACAGTAACACTAACCAGCTAGAATCAAATAGGTAACAGTAACACTCGGTTAGAACCGCGCTTCTAACAGTAACATTAACGATTAACAACATGTTAACCAGTTACATTTCTCTAACGTTCGTGAACGTTAGAAAGACTATCCAGTAAATTTATCACTTTATCATGATTTTCATTAGCTTGTTAGGTAATAAACTGTGGATCACGAGACGATGCAAACCATGGTCTCACCTCATTAAGTGTTATGTTCTCTCAAAAGATGACGATATTTCACGAATTCGCCGGCTCATCGAGATTGCACATTGATCCTGGTTCACAGAGTGGCCTTATTAGGCATGTAAAATTCTGTGTGTTTCAGTTGGGATTTTAGCGAGAAAGGGTCGAGGGTCGATCCTACACTCACACACAGCCTTGCATGCAGATAGTGTAGTCGTCTCACCTATCTAGAGTACAGCAAAGTTGTATTGAGATGAACAGCGCCATCTACGATCTTTGGACACATCATTCTAACGAGCGAGCTAGCTCTCGTCGACGCTATACGTGTACTTAGTATTCTAGCATGTAACATATTACACGTATATTCTATGTGCATAGTACGTACGTGCATACGTCACGCACGTTACTTGATCGGAAAGGTCGTGACTATTGTATTACCTGATACACCGGAAAGCATTGGGAAATTTAGGGGAATTCCAACTTTATTTTAGTTCCCCAGGATACAGTCACTCACTAATTATGGATCTGGTGGCCATACACTGATGTTATTGTTGGATGATCGACGTAATATCTCAAAAAGAAAGGGGCACGAAGCAGATCCTCTTGTCGGCGTTTGCTGTGCTTATGAGTGGATCGGTGACCGTAAATTCATAGGAACACAGCGGGGCAGCTTCGGCGACATTGATGCTGCGATAAGGGCTCATCAACATAATAGAGCATCGGTTCGTCCGTTCCACCGATTTAAGGGTCCTTTTATCTGCAGCGAAACTGAAGAAAATATCAGGTTTATGTATCCTTATGAGATGAGATGTGTTGGTCGACTTTAAACCAAGCCTTAATTTGAGTACTTCTGTTACTGTAAACGTCAGGTTTCATTTCATTTAGATTAGTGCAAGGGTTGAAGAGAGTTGCCAACTGAAGTGAAACTTGAAAGCCTGAAACTTGAAAGACGAAAGAGTTTTAAAAAAAAGGAAAAAGGACGCATTTCTGGATTTCCCACAGAACTGCGTGGAAGATTGTCCAAGCCATACCCTTCACACACCTTCTGACTGGAGAGGACATTGGTCTACACCGAAGGTGAAGATGTCACTGGAAGATCCATTTTTTGTTGTGAAAGAGTAAGTTGGCAGGCCTTGCATTGTACTTTTTCTTACTATACCAATGCAATGTAACCTTTCACTACAGGTCAATGGAAAGCCTTTCACCACTAAATGTAGCAGATCAATGATTAATTATGTATTATTATGAGTCTGGATTTTGAGAACTGTACACGCCTTTATATATTAAATTAGCAAGTGTGCTGCGAACGAGACTTCCGGACAATTTTGCAAGTGGTTTGATTCACAATAGGCAATAGTGCTAGTGGAGTAATTAAAGTAGTATATTCTCTAGTAGTGAGAGAAATGTATTGGTGCATGTCACATTCAGGTTGTGATCAGAATTAATATTTTCTCATGTTTTTAAACTTGCAAAATACCACTCGGCTCGCAAAATTCATGAAAGTAAGAACCTCGCAAAATATACAATGTTTTTGGCCTGGTGAGCAGGGCAGGGGACATTGTGTGGCAAACTTGCTACGTGTAGGATGATTAGATTACCAGTAGATTCTACACCAAATGAGCTGTTCCTTTTTTATACATGTACAAAGCAGTCTCCAGAAAGCCATACATACTGTTAGAGTTGATACATACAGCTGTACACAGTGCTGCACACTACATGTATATATTTTTTGTGGGTTTTTTTATTTTGTTTTGTTTTGTTTTTATAAATCTGCAGAGCGAGTCATTGTGGCTCCAGAGATTAGATTCTCAATTCCGCTGCAATTCTGCTGGCAGCAATAGTTGTGCCCTAAGAAAAAGCACTTCAGAAAGACTTTATGTACCTACCCCCCCCCCCCCATTTTTGCCATACCACACTACGCTACCCTACCCTTGCTAGTTTACATGCACAGATGCACGCACTTTGAGAGTCCCACACGCATAATTGAAGGCAAGTGGTGAGATATGGGAGGGGGCACATACAACTTCTGACATTGTAAGGAAGTTTTACTGTTAATTCATCATTACATACATGTACATGTCATCATCCTGAGCCTTAGCTGATGGGATTTTAAGCTATCAATCCCATTTTAGCTTCCTTTAAATACATAAAATACATAAGTATTTTAATAAGTATTTTGATAAAGGACGAGTTCAATCATATAGACTAGTTGTACATACTGCCTGTAGTACAATATGTGGATTGAGTGAATGCAGCAATATTGATAGAACACAGCTCTGAAAGTTTGAGGAAAACCACTGTCAGAGAGTTTGAGGAAAAATCTGGCAATCTATTCAAAAGTTATGAATTTTTAAAGTTTCTATGCAGCCATCATTTGATGAGAAGACTAAAATACAGTTTGTGATGGCTCATACAAGACAAAGAGAATTCAACAGATTTTCACACACTGATCAAGGAATGCATGTAGCACCTGTGTGTCATCATCATCATCTCCAATATGCAGTTCCAGAGGCTGGAATTAACCTGTTGCTATGAAATGCATCTTTCCCACAAATGCATATGGCTGTGGAGTCGTTCACCTTCCACTGTTGTTGCATGCACCGACCACCATCATGTTTCAGAGGGCTGATCTACCAGCATTGAGGGTGATGCCCCCACCCCCAGCAGGGGGTCCTGAATGCTGTCGTTCCAGAAGTGAACTACCTTCTCTGTCTTGTATTGTGTGAAGAAATAGCACCCTTCAAATTCACCCAGTCACACTCACTGTACATTGTAGGCCAGTGACTTAAAGACACCAACCAGAGAACCCCACCACCTTTACCAACCATCCTGTCATGCTAGATAAATCTTGTTCAGAGCTACATGTGTACTACAAAGAATACCGGTACTCCTTTTGGGGTTCAAGCTCTACCTGTAGGTCATTGACATTGCTTGATACTTGTACAAATATCAGTGACATCCTTTGCATCTGGTGGATTTCTGCCTCTTTCCATTTAAAGGGGCCCTGAAATCCAAATGCATGTTGATTTGTGTTGATTTATGATACCCTGAACATCACTTTTGCGGTGAAACGAATATCTAGAAACATTCCATATATTTTTAATGATTTTTTCTTCTATTTTTCTTTAGATTACTTGGGAACGCCCACAAAAAATCCTTCCAAACCAATCAATATTCATATTCTTGAGATGACATCATCTGTCAATCATTGCTAGAGTGCTGAAATGTTTAACAAAAGACATTGGAATGCACCTTCCCCGCGACTCAGCATAACTTGCATGTTCCTTCGCCATGTCTTTTGTTAGTCATATTAATATGACAGAAACATGCAAGTTATGCTGAGTCGAGGGGAAGGTGCATTCCGATGATGTCATCTCAAGAATATGAATATTGATTGGTTTGGAAGGATTTTGTGTGGGCGTTCCCTAGTAATCTGAAGAAAAATAAAAGAAAAAATCATAAAAAATACATGGAATGTTTGTAGATATTCGTTTCACCACAAAAGTGATGTTGAAGGTATTATGAATCAACACAGAGCAACATGCATTTGGATTTCAGGGCCCCTTTAAAAGTAGCTATTTCATGTGTTGTTTAACTAGTTTGTGTAGTGATATACATTGTAAATGAAAGATCCTTTCTTGCTTCTCTCTCATATACAGTATCTCATGATTTTCCATCTTTTTCCTTCTCCCTCTCCTCCCTCCTTTAAGGTTCATCTTTCTCTTCCCACTGACTTCTGAACCCTGTTACCTGATTCTCACTCTATTCTTCCTTGCAGAGCTGTCCCTGTCTCCTATTCTTCTGTCTCCACTAAGAAGTGCAACTTCAACTTTCGACTGCCCCTCAACTGTCACTATTTACCCTCCTTACACTCCCAGTGTACTTTCCATCCTCAACTTTCCTTCTTCATAGGTTCGTCTTTTGCCAAGCGATTGTCCCTGCAGTTACTTCATACACATGGTGTTATCTCAAACCTCTCTTCCTAGTCTTTGCATTATAAGTGGTTGAAGTGTACATGTATGAACAGTTTTATTGAGTAATATCAATAGACTCCTAACTCTGATAGTGAGGGGAAGTTCATTGTTGATACAGCTATGGCTTATGATGCAATCCATCATACACAAGAATATCGTGGGAATCAGCTCAGTGTGTCAGATGTTTTTTGTTGTGCTTGGTAGAATATTTGGTAGGTGATAGGTGATAAAATATTTATGGCATCAATATGCAAAACAAAGAGATGTAATACAATCGTACTTACAGTACAGGACTGTAGTTTCAACAAGATCTTTCAGCTATTTCCAGATCTCTTAAGTTCACCCTGAAGATTAAATATCGTCTGTTGAGAATGATAAGGGCGTTAAGTTGCCACTAAACCCATTGGCCCGAATTCACGAAGGTGGTACAAATGAAACCATGGTTTAAACCATGGACAAAAACCATGGAGCGCCAAGTGTCACACGGAATATTTTGTTACGAAATTGGTCATTTTGTCGACAAAATGACCGTTTCGTTAACGAAATTATCATTTCGTAGACGAAATGTTCATTTAGTTACAAAATGTCATTTCGTTACAAAATAATCATTTCATCGACAAAATGACTGATTTCGTAATGAAATATTCCATGCGACACTTGGTGCTCCATGGTTTAAACCATGGTTTCATTTGTACCACCTTCGTGAATTAGGGCCATAGTGTTCGAGACAACTTAACGGCCTTCTCATTCTCAACAGACGATATGATTTTGAATGGAGTGTTCACTCAAACAGGTTCATGCAAAAAAGAGGGGTGGGGGCTGTTCTATTAAGCCTCCAGTGCTCCTTCAAACTAGCAAAGAAGAAATTGAGACATTCATGTTCTACACATCATGTGGAACATTATCCCTGAATGACAACGCCACACTCTTGTGATCTTAGTACAGTGTACGTGTGTAGCCATCTGTGATTCTGACAGGTGGGTAGCCTCTAAGGCTTTCGTGTTGGTCTTCTTGGGGCAATTACAGTAATTCTACCTTTAAAGGGACTGTACAGTACTGGTTGAGGTGGGGATTCATGTTTTGAACATTCCTAAGTGAGATAATGAAAAGCCTCTTATGAAATATGAAAGAGCATGTAATTTTAAGAAGGATTCAACGTTTATTTAATGAAAATTGGTTTTCAAATGGCTGAGATATCCCAAAAAGTGCTAATAATAAAAGGCGACATGCCACAACTTTATTAGGATCTTTTTGTTTCACCTGGTTTTTTGATATCTCAGCCATTTCTAAACCGATATTCACCAAATAAACTTTTGATACCCCTTAGAACTGCATGCTCTTTGACATATCATAGAGTGGTTTCTGAATATCTCGCAAAACGTTAAAAGCTAAATCCTCACCTCGACCAGAACTGTACACACCCTTTAAGGATGGATTTAAAATGTATAATGCAGTTCGTCCCAAAGATAAAGACTATGGTTCATCAACTGGTACAAGTATGTTATGATGCATTATGTATTAGTTTTACCCAGCTTGATAATCAAATCTTGCCCTGTTATACAACCCTTGTACATGTACATCTTGATTATTATAAAGAAAAAAAAAAGGCATGCAAACTGCTTGGTATCATCAAAAGAAAAACACCTTCTGAAAGAAATTTTTCATATCCTTAAATAAGTGGAACCAAATTATCGGATCAATGAAAGCTTAAAAGCAGTTGTATGAATAAATTGATAGATTTTGTTGTTGTTGTTACCAGGTATCTGTGAATTTGCAGGAATTTTTGTCACATTTTTTTTTTTTTACTGAGATCATGTTTGATAACTACACGTAATATCCTTGATAAATGTATTATGAATAAGTTATTTAGCTGTACATGTACAGTAAATGTCATTAGTAATGCCCCAAGGTGATTATGACATTTCAGTGACATTTCATGCAAGCAAAAAAAAAAGGGGGGGAGGAAATCGGATTGAGGAATATTATAGTGGAGATGTAAGGGTAATGTATCACATCAAACATCATACAATTAGCAGATCATATCATTAGAATGATTTAAGAGTGATCTGAACTTCAGAATACACTGTACAGTGTATCTCTTGTTGCTCTCAAAATTTTTGCTGCTTTTGTTCCTATTAGCAAGTGTGTATTCTTTTCATGGTTTCTATGGTAATATGAAGATGCAATGAAAAGGGTGGTAAAAGGGGTAGAAGATGGAATGACAAAGGAAAAGGAAGTGGTGATATTATTTTGCTGTACATGTATGGCACTGTCAATATGAAATGGCACCACTAAAATCCAACAATTCTGAGAAATAATGCACACACAAAAAATCAGCCACAGCTGTCAATAACTTGCAATAGATCAAAGCTAGTAATGTGAAGTGAATATATTTACAAGTTTGAAAATTACTTGTGTCACATTTGACTTGTTTGTGCTTAAATGCCATAGTCTTTTAATCATAATTATGTACGTAACATACAATGTATATACCAATACTATAAAAGTGGATATTTTTGCGTGACTAATTTTTCACGCTCGGCCAGTTAAGAAGAGTTTCGCATGTTCTTAATTCCGCGAAATCAAGACATCAACTACTGGAACACACATGGCAAGCAAAAATATTTGCGTGCTTATTTTCGCGCTAAACTCTGGTTGTGCGAAATGCGCAAAAAATTTAAACACCACAAAAATTGCCACTTTTACAGTAAAATACGCACACTAGTTTAACTTCTTCCATACAATGTTTATAAATCTTCAACTGACTACCAGGGAAAGTAAAGGAAATTCATTCATTTCTCTTTTTATCCGTCTACTATATAATGTATTGAAAAATATGCATGGAAACACTGAAATTCCTTTGCTCTTGTGGGTTTTAGCACTACATGTACATGTACTTGTGAGTCACACCAGTATGTAATCCATCACACCATTTGAGGCATGAAAAAACCCTCATGTTGTCCCTATGGTATTGCCAGCTAGGAACTGCCAGTGGTACAGTAAGTGCCAGATGGCCACTATTTATAGCAAGACATTATGCAGAGTAGGCAAGGCACTAGAGCCTCTGTTGCGCTGTGTGGGGTGTACCTTTATATCACTTCTATAGGTACACATGGAATGTGCTGCTTTTCAAAATATTCTCAATTATGAAAAAGCAATGTTACAATAATGTGTGTGTAGGGGGTTGTGTGCGCGTGTATGCCTTTTTGTTTTGAGGCAGTACAATGCATTAGTGTTATGATGATTCAGAGTAGTCTAAAAATAATGTCAGAAGTATGATACTTTCTACATACAGGTATGTTTGTGTTGGATAAAGACTTGAAGACAACATTTGGGTGTGGACAGGCTCGAATGACGCAATGAGGAATTCAGAGAAGCGAGGGGAGCGGAGAAAGCTGGATAACAACTTTTTCCATCCAGCGCCCCAACAATCTCTGATTACAGATAGAGAAAGGAGAGGATAGATGCATTCAGGAACTGATTAGGTTTTCAAGCATGCATGTAAGGGTGAAATTGGCTGAGGCTGAGGTTAAACTGCCCAGGAGAAAATGCATTTTAAAGGAGACCTCCTGGCTGAGGAAGACTTTTGTTAAATCTGTTTTTACTTTTAATAACACATAATTAAATATTTTCAGCATGGCTATATGATTTCAGTGTCCAAAGAGAAGACCGATGGACAATTGATGGCGTTTATGGAATTTGTGGAGTTCACATATTTACAAAGTCTGTGGACGACTTTTGTCTGTCTGTGCATTTTCATGATATACATCAACCATTGCTTTAACCACTTTTGAGCCCTCTGCATCGATACTGTGAAAGAAGCTTTCGCTTCAGGATGGCAGTGAGGCGGGATGCAGAATTTAAGAGACTGTGCTTGTACAACCATGGGTACATAGGTCCATGGTACAACCTACTGCCACATCTCCCTGTGCTCTTGCACAACAAAAGAGGCAAAATGTGGTGAAAAAAAAAAATATTTAGACCAATTCCCTTCCTTTGTCCTGCCTTAGACTGTCATCTGTGCATGATATGCCTAACCATGAATCAGAGCAGGTGTATTACACTATAGGCATTTTTGCAAAGAAGGCACACTGTGTAAATTGTTGAAGTTTGCTGATGACTGAGCAAATCTGAAAGTTCTGACAGACAGACATCAAATACACCATGTGTGGTGTGTACCTGATCCCACCAACTGCTAGAATTACTTGCATATTGCATCCCCTGTTGACATTTAGAGTAAAACACACACACACACACACACACACACACACTTGCACTTGTACCCTGCAAAACATTTCCAGGAGAGAGCTCTGCTGGTTTGCCACCAGAAAAAGGCATGATTGTGGCGGACGTTCAAGTCGGTAGAACAAATGGGTGCCACAGTCAGGTCAGGTCCAGTGGTTGGTTATGTGCCTGCTAGGCCGCTGCCCATTGTGCTTTTCATTTGGAACTGGACAGGCCATTCCTACTAAAGCATTTCATCAGTTGTGTCTACGGTACCATCTCAAATGATTGCATAGTAGTAGCCTTGTTGTGAAAGCATAGATTACTTGCCTCCAACTGTTTTAAAGGGTTGCACAGTCACAGACATAAATGTATCAGCAGTGCTGTTGATGCAAATTATGTCATGTGCTCACAACTGTCTTTTTGGTTAAGACAAAAAATATGGAGAATCTACATCAGTTCAAAACAAAAACAAAAAAGAAATTTCAGATTTTTGTTCAAGCTCTTGGAGACTTATGAGATGATTACATCATCGCCTCATATCAATAGACTGGTTTACTGACATTTATTCAAATTTTCTGCATACCTTCCTGACAGTGGTTCTTGTTGACACCCTGAAAGCTTGCCCGAAGGTTTGCCCTATGTAGCAATAACCAGTATATAATATGCAAAATGGAGTCCAAGTATTGAAAAGTGTTTTTGAGTTACAGCTAAGTTTATTCATAGAATAGCTCATTACTACATTGTACATAAGGATGGAAGAAAAATCCATGAATTTATATTCGTTGTAAACCAGTCTATTTACATGGTTATGACCATATCTCTGATGTTTCAGTTCATTTTTTATTTGTTTTGTTCGTTTGTTTTCTTGAAATGTCACAGGGAGGTGGAGAAGGCGGTGACGACGTCAGAGGGTCTGTACCAGCGCTGGTGCAAGCTGCTGGAGGACACCAGCAGCGTGAGTAAGGAGGAGTACGACTGGACCACCAACGAGGTACGGAACAGCCTCCGCAGCATCGAGTGGGATCTGGAAGACCTGGAAGAGACGATCAATATCCTTTCTCAGCATTGTTACCTCATCTCAAACCCATTTCATAAATAGTTGCTATGACAGCAGCTCTTGCTGGAATGAAATTGTCATGGTGTTGGTAATGACAAGAATCCAGCTTCCTGATTGGCTGTTGCTATGAGCAGTTGCCATTAACAAGTTATCCCAATATTATGATGGTTCTGTATTAACGTAGATGAGACAGAGTAATAAGATATTATGTGGCTCTATAAAGTCTGGAGCACATTTCACTTGCATAATTATCACATATTCTTACATACATGCAAATAGATGATGGTCTTGGAATGCTTTCAGTGACCTATCACATGGGGGGGGGGGGGGATTTCATGAAGTGTTACAATTGTATGTCAGATTTTTTTTTTCTAATAGATTTGCTCTCACCCAATCAGATGCCAGGATTTCAGTAGCTTATAACAGTTTGTCAGAAAGAAAAAAAAATATCCAACGAAATGCTTCATAAAATGCTTCATAAAATGTCCCCAGGGCCATCTCATTTTTCACACCGGAATAAAGGTTAACCTCTTCTATGCCAGTGAGTCAAATGTGCACAAATTTCACACACACACAAACCTGTGGCCAGGTAATGAATGTACATGTAGCATGCAGATGGTTAGAGAAAACTTGGTGTTGGGCTGCAGTACGGTTATGCCTTTAAGTCTTGTCATATAATTATGCTAGGTATAGTCATGATCAATCATATGATTTATATGTGAAGCCCAGTTGCTGGCGACGATGACCTTGCCAATTAATCGTTCAAACTGATCGTAAATTAAAAGTATAATCCCGTAAGCCTAGCCAGAAATTTTCACTGTGCAGCAATTTGTGTCTGCACAGTGGGTGAGTAACACATACCAATACTGGTCCAGATAACAAGAATGCATTTTGATACCGCCCTAGTTAATTAAGTCCTCTTTTTTATGATTCCATAGTACAACATATAAAAAGATAGACAGCAAATGATTCATTTTATATTATGATGAAATATTTGATGTCAATATATCTAAAGTGTTGGATGGGAAATGGAACAGGGAAAATGGAATTATTGTGAGTAGGAAAATCAGGGGGCTAGTTATATTTCAGGTGATCCAAAAACATCTAGATAGGAGGGTCAAATGATATGAAAATTAATTGCTTGGAATGTGAGAACCTATTAAGCAATTAAGGATAGATAAAAGCATAGTCAGATACAAATTGTTGATCATAGAACAATAAAAAAATTCATACCGATGAGTTATTGCAACCCTTTCAGATGGAGGACAGCTACATGCATGAAGTGTAGACAGGAGAGAGATTAAGTTCATATGTATGGCAGTGTGGCTAAATTACAGTGCTCTTGTGGGGAAAAATATTAATCACAAATAAATTACCCGGTACAACCATCTCAGGGTACATACAATTAATGCCCTAGTGGAGGTGAAGGATATGATGGTGTATAGTGTTTTAAAAGTCAGTGCCCATTCACAAAATATCCTTTTTTATGGGATGGTATGATTTTGATTCACATTGCACTTCTTGCAACAAACAGTAACTCTCTGGACATGTAGGAGACTATTATTGAAATTGAAACGGCTAATTTTCTTCTTTAGTTTAAAAAAAAAAAGAATTGATAGAATGAAGTAGAAAGCAGTTTGATTTATGCACAGGCACAATTTCATCTTTGTCCACCATACATGGCTGGACTCTGTGTGTGTGTTTGCTCATTCACTGGTGAGTATGACCATATCACAGATCTCAATTTTGGATGGTTTCACTAATCAGGACTGGTTTCAAATAAAATACATTTAGCCTTGGAGAGAAATGATTGTGCCCGAAATTAAAAATATGTGGAGTTAAAAACACGATATACAGTAATGAGTTTCTCCCGCTTTTCAACGCACTGCATGTGGCAAGACCACAAAAGCCGTAGTTGCCTGTCTATACAATAATGTGCATGGTTCTGCATAAAATCTGTTTCATTAATTGCGCTTCTAGTGGAATGAGTATGATGTGTTGCCCATCTTTTTAATAATGACTGTCACATACGTCATGGAAATGTGGCGAAAATTGAGGGTAGCCATGAGACGTATTGTAATTATATGGCTCACATCAGTGTTCGATAATGTGTCATGTATTTCGTGAGCTATGAAGCTGTGCACAGTGTTGGAAGATAACATAGTATTCTATCATATATCAACCTACATGCCAGGAAACGAATGGAGAAAAAAAAAATGAGTGTGCACAGTAGCAGCTGTTGAATTGGGGCTCTGATAAACAGGAACTCTATTTAATGGCACAATATCGTGGCAGCATTTCCAGGGCATGTTATTTTCTTTTTAATCACAAAGAAAGGAACAGCAAGGGTTAGAATGAAATGCTCTCTGTTTTGTTTTGTTTTATGTTGTTGTTGTTGTTGTTTTTTATCAGATGCTGAAGAGAAGCGAAACCTAAAATACATCTTCATAAAGGAAGAAAATTTAATAGAAATGCAAGGGGAAAAAAAAGGTTTAACAGCAGTTTTGTGAGAATAGAATAAACAACATAGTTGTATGAAAGAGTACCAATGCTCAAGAGGAGCTAAATATTGATTGCTTTGCAATCTAATGTGTAGTTAAGTTCACTGGCACGCTTATCCCAGCTTTGCCCCTGCTGTTATGCACATTTGATAGTGCATATCAATCCCTGATGCAAGTTTATTAAACATAATACACCGTCAACTTTAATGGTAAAGTTTGTCTTCAATGCGTGCATGCAGGTAATTTACACAGTCTAATCTCGTCCGTGACATTAAAGTGTGTTTAGGTTGATGCTGTGGATGTGTAGGCCCATGTATTGAAATTTATTTGGAGTACTGATGACTCAATTTTTTTTTACCCTCCATCCCATTTTATAATTCTTTCAGTCCCATTCGAGACATGTCTGGATACCATGTCAATAAGATTTTTAGCTCATTGGTGCTGGGGGGGGGGGGGGGTTAAATTGGAATCAAACCCCAAATGCAGGTGTATGTATGTGGATTGCGTGAACACATATCAGGAAAATCAGACAATCCATTCAAAAGTTACACCTGTATGAAGTGTTAAATTTTTGTTGAAGCCATCGCTGGATGTGGATGAGAAGACTGTTACAGTTGGTAACGTAATGTCACAGAGTACTAGTGGTATTGTAGTCTCCTCATCCAGTGATGGCTGCACCAAACTAAAAATTCATAATTCTTCAACAGATTGTCAATATCCCTCAAACTTTGTTGATATGTACTACATGTACCAATACTGCTGCTTTTCGTCAATTCACCCATATAATGCACCATGCAATATATAGGAAATTTGCAATACTGTAAGTGTAGGAATATGTGATGGTACAGTGCACTCTTAAAGAGACCATATGGATACTTTGGCCTGAATTCACGAAGGTGGTACAATCTTGTCCATGGTTTAAACCATATGGACAAGATTGTACCACCTTGGTGAATTTGGGCCTTTGGGGTGCTCTAGTATGGAAGGAATGGAGGTAGTGATACTTCACTGGGGGGTCCTTCCTGAAACATTCTTTGTGGTTGAAAGGATTGTCTGTTTTAGAGCTTTGTTGTTGTTGTTTTTTCAGTAAGATATGGGTTATTCTTTGAATAGTTAACGTGTACAATATTTGTTAGAAAAAAAAAAGTATTGGGGATTTGTGACCAATAAGTAGGGAAAGGTATGAAAGTGATAACTTTAAAACTTGTCCTCAGTGACTGTTTCATAAAAGTTGAAACAACTAGTTTAAGATTTTTTTTCTATTCATAAAGCTGGCAACACAGACTACTAGAGGTTATGACGTATGTGTGGACAACAGTTACTTTAAAGAAAATATAAAGAAAATTCCACAGAAATTCATTTTTCATGAAAATTACATATTCCATCAATTTGATACTGACATATGTTAAGGGTAGCAATTATTCCCCCTGCTTTCTGAAAGCAGTTAGTCAAGTGCTCTTTCATAATGCTAGAAAAGTGAATTCTGGTGGAATTTTCTTTTTATTGTTGTCCACTCATACGTCATAATGTCCAGTAGTCTCCTCATCCAGCGGTTCCAACACCAAAACTTTAAAAATTCATAACTTTTGCATAGATTGTCCGATTTTCCTCAAACTTTCACTGTTGTGTTCTACTAATATTGCTGCTTTCACTCTATCCATATTGCTCTTTGGGTTTGGGTTCCCTTTAAACGAGGTGTTTTTATGAAACGAACTGTTCAATGTTCTCTATAGCCTGCAGTCAGAACTGTGCTAGAGACGGCAGTGATATCATATCCTTGTAATACTATGGATCCTTAACCAGCTGTATCTCTACGCATTGTTGAAGCAAACCCACGCAAGTTCAAGATCGAGCCCCACGAGCTGGACGCGAGGAAACTCTTTGTGAAAAGGACCAAGGACAGGGTGCAGGAAATGAAAGACCACATGAGCAGTCCCGGGACCAGGTCCCGAGAGGACAAAAAGACCAGACAGGTTCGTATTCAGCAGTGCTGAATTTTTGTACATCACATACAGGAAGTTGCCTTATCCACAACCCATAGCTATACCAGGGCTCGATATTTACAGTGGCCCAGGACCACTGCAGTATATACAATACAGGAATTTGTATTGTATTCAATTTTCTAGATTCTTCTTTCAAGTTATGCTGATAATTTCAATCCATTGTTTATATACCTCTTGTGAATCTTTAATTGGAAACCTTTGTCTGGCCCAGCTTGCATGCATTAGTTTTGCCAAGGACGTAGGAGGAAAAACTTTCTGGTTGTAAAGGAAAATTTTTGGTTTTCAATTTCTACGTAGAGTTTGAAAACATTACGAAGTCCCCATATTAATCAAGTGGGATAGTAATAGACTTTATGGACACTGTACTGTATTTTAGTAATCCCTCATGAAAAAGCCTGGATTAATATTTAGTAGGCAGCAAGGTAAACTTACAGTGTAGTGAGTGAAACTTTTTGTTTTATTACCTCCGCCAAGGGAGGAGGTTATGTTTTCATTACCGTTGGTTTGTTTGTTAGTCAGTTAGTTAGTCAGTTAGTTTGTCCGTGTGCAAAATAACTCAAAAAGTAGTTAACAGATTTGGATGAAACTTGCACAGAAGATTGAGAATGACACAAGGAACAGATGATTAAATTTTGGTAGTGATCCGGAAATTTTTATGGATTTTATGAATAATTTTTAATATTTTAGCAAGTAGGGTCAAGGAACTTGGGAGTTCAAGCTGCGCATTTCTGAGGTTTTCATGCGCGCACTAAAGTGCGTGCTCTAGTTTCTGCTAGGGCGCAGCTGAGCGTTTATGACGGAACAAAGACTTGGGAAATTGGGCGATTTTTCAGCATGCATACGTACAAATTGTATGGTTGGAAATCACTGATCTCTGTGGAAGGGCAAGATCATTGGTGGAAAGTAGCTGC